>NC_079189.1:614662649-614720149 GCF_029499605.1 Hyla sarda
ATATCCCAGCAGTGTCACCTCTTCAGTCATCACCAGACCCCTCTATTACTGTATAATGTCCCAGCAGGGTCACCTCTCACAGTCAGCAGCTCCATCATCTTGTTGATGAGTTCTCGGATCTTCTGTTCATCCATTTCCTCATGTATCAGGGAGTGAGGTGGGGGCCCCGGGATTGGGCTCAGGGTTCTTCCCATTCTTCACACACAGGGGCCCGACAGCGCCCACTAGAGGACTTCTTCACTACTGTGTAATCCTTGTGTATGGAGAGACACATTAATATCACTACATACAGTTCCCAGAATCCCTCACCTCTCCAGTCATATCCATCTGTTATTCCATAGATAAGAATGAGGTCATGTGACATCACTCCCAGAATCCCTCACCTCTCCAGCCATATCCATCTGTTATTACATAGATAAGAATGAGGTCATGTGACATCACTCCCAGAATCCCTCACCTCTCCAGTCATATCCATCTGTTATTACATAGATAAGAATTGAGGTCATGTGACATCACTCCCAGAATCCCTCACCTCTCCAGTAAGCCGGAAGAGTATCTGTAGGGTGAGGTTTATGATGCTGTTGGCCATCTTGTTCTGTCTCTCTCCATGGTTGACAGGTCATCCAGGAGAAATTCTCTTATATAGAAGATATCAGCAGAGGATCCTGGATTGGAGAAACCTGAAGGGAAGAAGAGGGAGACGATGATAAACCGCACCAGATTCTATGGAGAAATAAAATCCATTTCCTGGAGATAATCTGGGGAAACATCTGAGGAGACATTATAGGAGTTTTCAGATTTCTCTATAAAACAAAATCCATTGTCCGAGGGCTGTAAAATAAGAGACTAGAGCGCACTCCCCTCTCCCGTCAGTGGTGGCGCTCTGGTCCTCCAGGTCTCCTGAGGTCGCTCTCCCTGCTCTGCTGAAGACGTTGTGAATCCATTTCTCCTAATCTCTGAGGCTGCGGTGTATTCAGAACGTCTTCATCAGAGCAGGGAGAAGATAGAGGGATTCAATATGACATTGTCCAATGAAGAATAGTGAAATGTGTCCACTAGGGGGCACAATATACATCACAATTACATCAGGATTTTATGTGTATTGTGATATGTCCCCCGGAAGAACCTGCTATTACCTGCAGCAGAGCCGAGCATCATATACCGTTACACACGCAGGGTCTGGGCCACCACCGGAGTCAGTGTTTCCCAAGCAGGGTGCCTCCAGCTGTTACAGCATTTGGCTGTCAGGGCATGCTGGGAGTTGTAGTTTCACAACAGCTGGAGGCACGCTGGTTTGGAAATACTGTCTTAAGTAATAATAGGGGCGCGGGAGAAACTTAAAAAACCTGATGCTTACATAGTCCTGTATGGGAAGAAGTGGCTGATACCCGGAGAAAGAGACTGAACAGGTGACAGGATGGCGGGGTAAGTGACCTGATACCTTCACCATCCAGACATCCCCTGGGGGGGCAGTATACAGGGCCGGACTGGCCTAGTGGGATACCGGGATAATTCCCGCTAGGCCGTGCGCCCTCTGCGCCGGCAGTGTTTGGAGGACAGGCTGCCTGAGTCCCGACAAATCACCTGTATCAGTCCTGTCAGGACCTGTGTGCTCAGCAGCTGCAGCATTACACACAGGTCCTGACAGCTGATTCATTGAGCGAAGGTCCGGAGGACTGGGGGCTACAGAGTCTGCAATGGGAGCTGTACAGACAGTCCACTCACCTCTACTCTCTGCTCCTCACTGCTCCTGGCCCCTCCTCCCTGTCGGCAGTGACTGCAGCTGCTCGGGGGAAGATCTACTATACTGGTGAGAGGAAAGGTATTACTATGTAAGGGAAAGGGTGGGAGTCCTGTTATGAAGTGTGTGATGGGGGGGGGGGCTGGAGAGGGGAGACCTGTGATATGAGGGTCTGGAGAGGGGAGACCTGTGATGTGGGGGGCTGCAGAGGGGAGAGACCCTGTGATGTAGGGGGCTGGAGGGGGGGGGGACCTGTGATGTAGGGGGCTGGAGAGGGGGGGGGACTGTGATGTAGGGGGCTGGAGTGGGGGGGGACCTGTGATGTGGGGGGCTGGAGAGGGGGAGAACCTGTGATGTAGGGGGCTGGAGAGGGGGAGACCTGTGATGTGGGGGGGCTGGAGAGGGGGGAGACCTGTGATGTGGGGGGGGCTGGAGAGGGGGACCTATGATGTGGGGGGCTGGAGAGGGGGGACCTGTGATGTGGGGGGGGGGGCCGGGGGGCTGGAGCAGGGGGGACCTGTGATGTGGGGGGGGCTGGAGAGGGGGAGACTTGTGATGTGGGGGGGCTGGAGAGGGGGAGACCTGTGATGTGATGTGGGGGGCTGGAGAGGGGGAGACCTGTGATGTGGGTGGGGGGGGGCTGGAGAGGGGGAGACCTGTGATGTGGGGGGCTGGAGAGGGGGAGACCTGTGATGTGGGGGGCTGGAGAGGGGGAGACCTGTGATGTGGGGGGCTGGAGAGGGGGGACCTGTGATGTGGGGGGGGGGGGCTGGAGAGGGGGAGACCTGTGATGTGGGGGGCTGTTATGTGGGGTGGGGGGGTGGCCTCTTAGAAGAGAAGACCTGCTGTTACTACTTTGTAAGAGAGGGCACTTTGAAAATCCTGCTGAAACCCCGGAAATTAGTCCCTGTGGCTGGTCCCAGAGGGGCGGGTGATGCATCTCTCCCTATGCAATGTGTCTTCCAAACTGTGGACCTCCAGCTTGTTGCTTAACTAAAACTCCCAGCATGCCCAGACCATTTTTGGAACAGCTAGCAGTCCACAGTTTGGAGCCCTAGTCCCTATACAGTTAAATTTCTTCGCTTCTGCACTACTACTGGAATTCTGTTCCTGGTATCTGGCACTTTCGGGTTAGGTGACGTCATAACGGCGAGCCATCCAATCAGCAGCTGAGGCTGGACATTGCTTCGGCCCGTAATTGAATGAGCAGCTGTGTAACGTCACCTAACCCAGAAGCGATGGACACTGGGAACTGAGTTTCGTGATTCTGGCGGTAGCGCAAGAGCAAGGAAGAAAGTTTTTTTTTATACTGTCTTCCCCAAGTGGATTTTACATAGCGTTAATACCACATTTCTCTCTTGTATGTTAAAGGGGTATTCCAGGAAAAAAAATTTTTTTATATATCAACTGGCTCCAGAAAGTTAAACAGATTTGTAAATTACTTCTATTAAAAAATCTTAATCCTTTCAGTACTTATGAGCTTCTGAAGTTTAGGTGTTCTTTTCTGTCTAAGTAATCTCTGATGACACGTGTCTCGGGAACCGCCCAGTTTAGAAGAGGTTTGCTATGGGGATTTGCTTCTAAACTGGGCGGTTTCCGAGACACGTCGTCATCAGAGATAACTTAGACGGAAAAAGAACAACCTTAACTTCAGAAGCTCATAAGTACTGAAAGGATTAAGATTTTTTAATAGAAGTAATTTACAAATCTGTTTAACTTTCTGGAGCCAGTTGATATATATAAAAAAGTTTTTTCGTGGAATACCCCTTTAACTTCAAGAGCGCAGCCACAACATAGCTCTCTTATGGAGGCCTGGCAAATCAAATGTCAAGCTTCCCTGTCCCTTCCCTGCTGCCGGCGGCTGCCCCAATGACACAATGTTGTGGGGCTGGTATGATCATTTTTTCAGGGCTGGTTTTTAGCCCCAGTTTTACCCTGGGTGGAGAGAGATATATCTAGCTAAGGCTGCATTCACACTACAATTGTTACATACCAGATCTGGCTGGGAGATGTGAAAACCAGGCGCTTCCAAACCTCAGCCGGACCCGGACCACATCTCATTTGAATGAGCCGACCGGAGTCAGATAATGACTCCAGTCGGCTCAGTTTTGCCCCGTATCCAGATTTGTGACGGTACTTAAAACTGTAGTATACCCACAGTTGTAAGTCTGGTCACAAAACCGGATATGGGGCAAAAATAAGCCGACTGGAGTCACTTTTTGACTCCGGTCGGCTCATTCAAATGAATGAGATGGGGGCTGGGATGGGGGCTGAGTGCTGAGTGCCTGGTTTTCACATCTCCCTATCGGATCCGGTCCCGTATGTAACAATCGTGGTGTGAATGCAGCCTAATGTGGAATGGAGGTAGAAGTGGGAAGAAGCCTGCCTACCTACCTAATATATTAAGGCTGAACATTTACTTAGCTAAGAAGGGGAGAGGAAGGGGGGCACCTTTGTAGTGTTGGTATCTATCTGTATATGATCACTGTATGGAGTTAACCTTGGTCTTTGCCTAGTGGATTTTTTTTCAGTAGCAGTGTGGGGATATTAGTCATTCTGCAGTGATACTGGTCATGATGTGGCGATATTACTTGTCCCTTGTATACTGATATTGATCATTTCGATCTCAGTTCACAGGATTTGGTCAGTAACAGTATGACGGTAATATGTATGGGCATAATATTCCTCCTTGTATACTGGTAATATTGGTCTCAGTATACAGGATTTGGTCAGTAACAGTATGATGGTAATATGTATGGTGATAATTTTACTCCTTGTATACTGGCATTATTGGTAATATTATCCAAACCCTAGGGCCGTAGCCCAGGGTGCAAAACACCTCTTATTATTCCCCTTATAAAATAGAACTTTTATTGTATTCAATAAATAAACAGTAATCCAGAAAAAAACATAATTTAAAATGTATGTGCCTGAGAGGGATCATTTCAGTACAAGTGGGATCAAAAGACCTCCACAATATGAGGTTCTGCAGCAACCTACAATTCCCACTCAAACACAACTTTATAAACACTATATTGCCGCCTCTACATGTTTTGCCGTCTCCACAGCGTTTTCAAGAGGCAAGACAGTGGCAATTTAGTGGTCAATTTGTTTAGTTTATTGGTAATATTGCTCTCAATATACCGGATTTTCACATATAACCTTTTTAAAACATTGCTGCCATTTTTCATTATAAGGGAGTGTTGTGCCATTTTACTTTTTGAATTTGTGGTGGACTTTAATCAGGTCTTGGACGCTGACACCATTTTATTGAAACATTTGGCAAAGTACTGGTGTATTCTTTCTGTGATAGATAAATATATATATATATATATATATATATATATATATTTAGCCACGTAAAATGATACGCCTGTGCTCGGGGGCCGTTTGCTGGAACAATGACACAATGCTGTGGGGCTGGTATGCAGTCATTTCCAGGGCTGATTTTCATCCCCAGTCCGGCCCTGGCAGTATAGGCAGGAAATCCGGCAAACAACCGCTGGTCGGCACGGCGCTTCCTAGAAAAACAACCGTACAGCGCCATGTCTAAGCCACGCCCACCTACATTATTTTATTACAAAAATGGAATATAAACTTATTAGGGGAGGGGCTTCTATTACAAACCCTGACTAACGCTCTGCCATAGTGATCAGTGTTATCGGTGCTCGGCTTATACAGGCTGTGGAGGTGTCTGTATACTTAGAGCACCGATCTGAGCACAGAGCACGGTAAGGGGCCCTCCGGCCATCATCTCAGCTGATCTAGACTCCGCCCCCCAACAACTGCATTTTACTCATTTTAGATCCTGCAATCGACTTTGATCATGGAATCTAAAGGGTTAATGGCGATGAGCATCATTAGTGGTGAGTCCTGGCTGCTTATAGCTCTTGAGCTCACCTCAAAGTCCCATATGGGGCACAGAATGTAAATATACATCGGGTGAGAGTTATCAAAGGATTTAGACTGGTTTTTCCTTTCTAAATTTGTCGCACAGAAAGTCGCAGTCTAAATATGTGCGACTTTTCTGCGACTTTTGCAGTAGAGAATTTTTAGAACATGATGCATGCTAGTCTATTTTAGAAAGAAATGCATTGGAAAATGCATTGGTGCTGAATTTATCAAGTGCGACTTTTGTGCGACAAGTCGCATCTGCCCAAAATACGCTGAAATGTCAGACCATGTTGGAGCAGGTCTAAATGCAGTTTAAGCTGTAGACCCTGAAGTCTGAGCACAGAATTTATCAAGGGCTGTGAGACCTTTGATAAATTAGGAGCACAATAGACAGGAGACTACCACATACGCTGGTCTATAAGCATACCCAGAATAGACTAGATTAGGAAATGTCCCCCATCGTGTCCTTAATGGTTAATAATAAGCATCCCCAATAATCCTGATCAGATGGTGACCGCACACACATACCTGTATCTGTAGAGGAGCCATGTGCTTACAGGACCTGCGATGATGTCACCGTCATGTGATCAGTAACATGGAGGAGTCACATGATCAGGGGCTGCTGCTCTGAGAGATCTCCACACACAACACAACAGCAGTGACTGCCCCAACAGGACCTGCTCTGTATCTGCTACATGCTGGAGGTGTAGGACCTGTGATGATGTCACAATCATGTGACCAGTACATTTGGGGGCAAAGTATTGCAGTAAAGATGTGATTATGGCTGAAGGACCTGTGGGGAGGATCATGTGACAGGAGTGGGCGGAGGTCAGCAGTGCAGGATAGACGGGATGGTGATTTAAGGACCTGTGAGAATGGTCATGTGACAGCAGAGTCCCGATTGATCACATGATTGTGACATCATCGCAGGTCCTGAAAGCACACGGCTCCTGTACAGCTCTGCAGTTGGAGGTATGTGTGGTCACATGTTGCTGTTAGATGTTTTTTGTACTATTAACCCCTTCAGAACCCGGCAGTTTTGAGTTTTAACCCCTTAAGGACACAGTGATTTCTCTTTTTAATGTTTTTCTCCTCTCCTTCTAATAGCCATAATGATTGCAATTTCCTCTTTACAAACCCATATGAGGCTTCTTGTTGCTGTTGTTGTTTTTTTTCACCACTGATTTGTACTTTGTAATGACATCACTCATTTTACTGCAAAATCTACAACAAGGGCCAAAAAATATTATTTGTGGGGTGAAATAGAAAAAAAAAGCTATTTTTCAAATCTGGTGTCTTCTGTTTGGACGCAGTGCACATTACGGTAATAATTCTCTTTATTCTGTAGGTCCAAACGATTACAATGATAAATGATTTATATAGGTTTTATTTTAACACTTTTAAAATATAAAAGAATTCGAACTTTTTTGTACAAAAATGAGTCTGTATCAGATTATCCTACCTTGTCCCCTATAACTCTCTTATTATTCCGTATACGGGGATGTATGAAAGTCATTTTTTGCGCTGTGATCTGTAATTTTTATCGGAACCACTAATTTTGATGAGATTTTTTGATCGCTTTTTAAGACTTTTCTTTTGGACCATGAAGTTGTATTTTTTTTACGTTTACGCCATTGACCGTGCGGTTATACATATGTTTAGATTTATTTTTTGTTTACATTATTTTATTTAAAAAAATGGGTAAATGGGGAAGATTCAATAGTTTATTAGGGGAGGGGTTATTGGTCTTTTTACCTTATTCCCAGTTTTTTAGTCCCTGTAGTAGACTATTACATGGAATCTATAGATTACATACACTGATCAATGCTGTGATGCTGAGGCTGCCTGCAGGATTGGAGTGTCATTCAGACAGCGTGGAGCTAGTTTAGGGACCTCCACCCGTTCTCTCAGCTGACCGGGTCCCCGCTATTTCACTGTGGGTGTCCTTATCAGCTCCACTGAACTACCGGAAATAGATTTTTGGCATTGGTGATGTCCGGCATTAGCAATGAGTCCCAGATGCTGATAGCAGGTAGGACCTAGGGACTATGAATCGTGCTGAACTCCTGACTGTGCTTCATAGACTGGCAGCGGCCTCCCTCCCCTCCAAATCTTATCACTTTAATGACAGTAGTCCCTGCTCTGAAAGGGGTTTCCTGCAAAAGAGCAGAAGATATGCCAGATTTGATGTGTCTCCTGCTCCGGAGCTGGGCCCATGGCTATACATTATATACCTCCTGCCCAGTCAGCCATGAAGGAGTTAAATGGTGGCCACACACTATACAGATAGCTGCTTATTGTCCCTTCTACTCGCTGGGATAAGAGCAACCAGTCTAGCTAGGGTTAAGTGGCGCACAGCACTGCCAATCAGGGACGTGCACAGGAATTTTGAGGGGCAGGGGCTCAGTGTGAAAAAAAGTGCACACCCGATCCATATGCAACTCCCTAGACCAGTGTTAACCCAAGCACGGTCCTTAAAGGACAACTGCAGCCAAAATTTTACTTATGCCCTATCCACAGGATAGGGGATAAGTGTTTGATTGCGGGGGTTCCGACTGCTGGGCCCCCTGCGATCTCCTGTACGGGGCTGTGCCGTGGCTCTCCCGTGCAGGGGGCATGCCGGCCACAGCATGACGTTACATCTCTATGGGAGAGGCGGGAAGGCAGCGTTCATGCCTCCCCGCCTCCCCCATAGAACTGTATGGGGACGGGGCGTAAACCGTCGAGCTCAGAGCTCAACGATACGCGCATTAGTGCTCACAATGAGTGCTAATGCCGGCGCCCCGTTAGGGAGATCGCGGGGGGTCCCAGCGGTCGGACCCCCCGCTATCAAACACTTATCCCCTATCTTGTGGATAAGGGATAAGTTAAATTTGGTTGCAGTTGTCCTTTAAATACCCCCAACAGGTCATGTTATCAGGTGATATAGTTGTAGAGATGCCTGATGCACAGACCAGAATTATATCACCTGTGAAAGACTAAGGGAATCTTGAAAACATGACCTGTTAAGGGGACTTGAGGACCGCGCTTGGGAAATCTACAGGATAGAGGGTAAGTGTTTGACCCCCGCGATCTCCCTAACGGGGCCCCCGCATTAGCACTCAGGGAAAGGTCGACAGTTACGCACCCTCCCTGCCCTGTCCCCTTACAGTTCTATGGGAGAGGCACAAACTACATGGAGGAGGCGTGTCAGCCGCGACGTCACGCTGCGACTGGCACGCCCCCTGCGCGGCAGAGATGTGGCCCCGTGCACGAGATTGCGGGGGGCCCAGCGTTTGGACACCCCCCCCCCCCCCCCCCCCCCCCGCGATCAAACACTTATCCCCTTTACCATAACATCCTCAACTCCCCCGTTGCACTGATATAGCTTTTCTGTCCTCCTTTCCGGCCTTCTTTCTGCTTCCTGTGCACAGATCAAAACACTGCGATGAACTTATTGCCGGGCGCAGCGATTTCCCGCATTGACCAGTGATCCAATGAGCGCAGTGTCATATAACAGGTCAAGGCTCCTTATATGACATGCGCTCAGCCTATTACCGACCGAGGACGGACATCACTGCGGCTGGAGATAAGCTCATCGCAGTGTCCTGGTGCTGTCCACACCTAGGGTCACACTGGGTCTGGTGCTACATAAGCTGCATATGGACTATGCTCAGTTATCAGCTGTGGACAGTTCCAGGAGTGGGGAGAAAGGAGCCCTGTTAAAAGTGTACTCTGGGGGAAAACATTATTATTATTTTTTTAATCAACTGGTCCCAGAAAGTTAAACAGATTTGTAAATTACTTCTATTAATAAAAATCTTTACCCTTCCAGTACTTATTAGCAGCTATATACTACAGAGGAAATTATTTTCTTTATGAATTTTTTTTGTCTTGTCCACAGTGCTCTCTGCTGACACCTGATGCCTGTATCAGGATCTGTCCAGAGCAGGAGAAAATCCCCATAGCAAACCTCTTCTGCTCTGGACAGTTCCTGTCATGGACAGAGGTGTCAGCAGAGAGCACTGTGGACAAGACAAAAAAGAAATTTAAAAAGAAAAGAATTTCCTCTGTAGCATACAACTGCTATATTATTAAATTGCAGTAATTTAGAAATCGGTTTAACTTTCTGGCACCAGTTCTTTAACCCCTTCAGGACCAAGCCCATTTTGGCCTTAAGGACCAGAGCGTTTTTTGCACATCTGACCACTGTCACTTTAAACATTAATAACTCTGGAATGCTTTTAGTTATCATTCTGATTCCGAGATTGTTTTTTCGTGACATATTCTACTTTAACATGGTGGTAAAATTTTGTGGAAACTTGCATTCTTTCTTGGTGAAAAATCCTAAAATTTGATGAAAAATTTGAAAATTTTGCATTTTTCTAACTTTGAAGCTCTCTGCTTGTAAGGAAAATGTATATTACAAATAAAAAAAATTTTTATTCACATATACAATATGTCTACTTTATGTTTGCATCATAAAAGTGACGAGTTTTTACTTTTGGAAGACACCAGAGGGCTTCAAAGTTCAGCAGAAATTTTCCAATTTTTCACAAAATTTTTAAACTCACTATTTTTCAGGGACCAGTTCAGGTTTGAAGTGGATTTGAAGGGTCTTCATATTAGAAATACCCCACAAAAGACCCCATTATAAAAACTGCACCCCCCAAAGTATTCAAAATGACATTCAGTCATCATTTTAACCCTTTAGGTGTTTCACAGGAATAGAAGCAAAGTGAAGGAGAAAATTCACAATCTTCATTTTTTACACTCGCATGTTCTTGTAGACCCAATTTTTGAATTTTTACAAGGGGTAAAAGGAGAAAATGTATACTTATATTTGTAGCCCAATTTCTCTTGAGTAAGCACATACCTCATATGTCTATGTAAAGTGTTCGGCGGGCGCAGTAGAGGGCTCAGAAGGGAAAGAGCGACAAGGGGATTTTGGAGAGTACGTTTTTCTGAAATGGTTTTTGGGGGGCATGTTGCATTTAGGAAGCCCCTATGGTGCCAGAACAGCAAAAAACCCTCACATGGCATACCATTTTGGAAACTAGACCCCTTGAGGAACATAACAAGGAATAAAGTGAGCCTTAATACCCCACAGGTGTTTCACGACTTTGCATATGTAAAAAAAAAAAATCTTTTTTTTCACTAAAATGTGTGTTTCCCCCCAAATTTCACATTTTTCCAAGGGTTAATAGCAGGAAATACCCCCCAATATTTGTAACCCCTTCTCTTCTGAGTATGGAGGTACCCCATAAGTTGACCTGAAGTGCACTACAGGCGAACTACAATGCTCAGAAGAGAAGGAGTCATATTTGGCTTTTTGAGAGCAAATTTTGCTCGGGGGGCATGTCGCATTTAGGAAGCCCCTATGGTGCCAGGACAGCAAAAAAAAACACATGGCATACCAGTTTGGAAACTAGACCCCTTGAGGAATGTAATAAGGAATAAAGTGAGCCTTAATACCCCACAGGTGTTTCACGACTTTTGCATATGTAAAAAAAAAATTATTTCACTAAAATGTTTGTTTCCCCCAAAATTTCACATTTTTCCAAGGGTTAATAGCAGAAAATACCCCCCGAAATTTGTAACCCCTTCTCTTCTGAGTATGGAGGTACCCCATAAGTTGACCTGAAGTGCACTACGGGCGAACTACAATGCTCAGAAGAGAAGGAGTCATATTTGGCTTTTTGAGAGCAAATTTTGCTTGGGGGGCATGTCGCATTTAGGAAGCCCCTATGGTGCCAGGACAGCAAAAAAAAAAAACACATGGCATACCATTTTGGAAACTAGACCCCTTGAGGAACGTAACAAGGGGTACAGTGAGCATTTGCCCCCCACTGGTGTCTGACAGATCTTTGGAACAGTGGGCTGTACAAGTTTTCATTTTCACGGACCACTGTTCCAAAGATCAGTCAGACACCTATGGGGGGTAAATTCTCACTGCACCCCTCATTACATTCCGTGAGGGGTGTCGTTTCCGAAATGGGGTCACATGTGGGGTTTTGTTTTTTTGGCGTTTGTCAAAACCGCTGTAACAATCAGCCACCCCTGTACAAATCACCTCAAATGTACATGGTGCGCTCTCCCTTCTGGGCCTTGTTGTGCGCCCCCAGAGCACTTTGCGCCCACATATGTAGTATCTCAGTAGTCGGGAGAAATTGCGTTACAAATTTTGGGGGGCTTTTTTCCCTTTAACCTCTTGTGAAAATGTAAAGTATAGGGCAACATCAGCATGTTAGTGTAAAAAAGTTAAAATTTTTACACTAACATTCTGGTGTAGACCCCAACATTTCCTTTTCATGAAGGGTTAAAGAAGAAAATACCCCCCAAACCTTGTAACACAATTTCTCCCGAGTACGGCGATACCCCATATGTGACCCTAAACTGTTGCCTTGAAATACGACAGGGCTCCAAAGTGAGAGCGCCATGTGCATTTGAGGCCTAAATTAGGGATTTGCATAGGGGTGGACATAGGGGTATTCTACGCCAGTGATTCCCAAACAGGGTGCCTCCAGCTGTTGCAAAACTCCCAGCATGCGTGGACAGTCAACGGCTGTCCGGCAATACTGGGAGTTGTTGTTTTTCAACAGCTGGAGGCTCTGCTTTGGAAACAGTGGTGTACCGGACGTTCTTATTGGGGGAGGGGGGCTGTGTAGGGGTATGTGTATATGTAGTGTTTTTAACTTTTTATTTTATTTTGTGTAGGTGTAGTGTAGTGTTTTTAGGGTACAGTCACATGGGCGGGGGATTACAGTGAGTTTCCCAGCGCAAAATTTGCTGCATCTCAAACTTGCAGCGAGAAACCCACTGTAAAAGCCTCGCCCATGTGAATGTACCCTGTACATTCACAGGGGGGGGGGGGGTGCGCACCAGCTGTTGCAAAACCACAACTCCCAGCATGCATGGTCTGTTAGTGCATGCTGGGAGTTATAGTTTTGCAACAGCTGGAGGCACACAGGTTAGGAAACACTGAGTTAGAAACAGACAATGTTTCCCAACCAGTGTGTCCCCAGTTGTTGCAAAACTACAACTCCCAGCATGCCCAGACAGCTGAAGGGCATGCTGGGAGTTGTAGTTCGGCTACATCTGAAGGGCCAGATGTTGCTGAACTAAAACTCCCAGCATGCCTGGACAGTCAGTGCATACTGGGAGTTGTAGTTTTGCAACAGCTGGAAGAGCACAGATTGGAGACCATTATACAATGGTCTCCAAACTGGGGCCCTCCAGATGTTGCAAAACTACAACTCCCAGCATGCATGGTCTGTTAGTGCATGCTGAGAGTTATAGTTTTGCAACAGCTGGAGGCACACAGGTTAGGAAACACTGAGTTAGAAACAATGTTTCCCAACCAGTGTGTCTCCAGTTGTTGCAAAACTACAACTCCCAGCATGCCCAGACAGCTGAAGGGCATGCTGGGAGTTGTAGTTCGGCAATATCTGGGGCCAGATGTTGCTGAACTAAAACTCCCAGCATGCCTGGACAGTCAGTGCATGCTGGGAGTTGTAGTTTTGCAACAGCTGGAAGAGCACAGATTGGAGACCATTATACAATGGTCTCCAAACTGGGGCCCTCCAGATGTTGCAAAACTACAACTCCCAGCATGCCCAGACAGCCAAAGGCTGTCTAGGCATGCTGGGAGTTGTAGTTTTCAGACTCCTAGAAGCAGCAGTGAAGTTCTTCACTGCTGCTTCTGAGGACCATATACTCACCTGCCGGTCCCGTCGCTGCTCGTCCACGTGGCCGATCCCGCGCTGCTCCTCGGTCCCGCCTCTGGTTCGGGTAAGGCTGCCGGTCCCCACGTGTTCCCCCACCTATGCCGCGAGCCCCCGCAGCCATCGTCCCCCGTTCTGCCCGACTTCCAAGGGCGGGCAGTGCGGGGGATCTGAACTTTCACCCTAGATCACTGTGATTGGTCCACAGGGACCAATCACAGTGATCGCTGACCAGGACCATCAATGGATGGTCCTGGGGGTGAAGCAGAAGTTGTCCCCTGCTGGAAACAGCGGGACTTCTGCCAGTTAACCCGTGCGATGCTGCGCATCGCCGGGTTAACTGAATGTCATTTATAAACGCCGGGATGCGCGAACGCACTGCACAACCCGGCGTTTATATATGACATTCTGCGGGAAGGGGTTAAAAAAAAGAAGTACCCCTTTAAGGTATTTAGAAGCCAAATTGGTTCTGCACAATAGTTATTTATCATAAGCAACGGAGTTGTGCTTTAAGTGTTAACACAAATACAGTGTGAATCCAGCCATTGGGATTTTGCTACAGATTTTTTTGCTGCAGATTTTATACTGTGAATTTTGTTATTGAGTTACCAGCAGACATTCTGCAGCAAAATGGGGGAGATTTATCAAAACCTGTCCAGAGGAAAAGTTGTCCAGTTGCCCATAGCAACCAATCAGATTGCTTCTTTCATTTTTAACAAGGCCTCTGAAAACTGAAAGCAGCGATCTGATTGGTTGCTATGGGCAACTTTTCCTCTGGACAGGTCCACAAGAAAGGTGGGACAATACAAAGATTGTAGGGACTGATGATGTGGGGAAGATACAGATGTGGAATGGCATTATAGGGGCACAGGTGGGTAACACTATTGGTTTATAGCAGTGTTTCCCAAGCAGGGTGCCTCCAGCTGTTGCAAAACTGCAACTCCCAGCATGCCTGGACAGTCTTTGGCTGAGAGTTGTAGTTTTGTACCAACTGGAGGCCCCTGGTTGGGAAACACTGGTTTATAGGGAGGGAAAGAACAACTATGCTGGACTAAGCTTTTCAGGTACTGTAGGTGGGGGACACTATGGGGGAGATTTAACAAGACCTGTCCAGAGGAAAAGGTGCCCATAGCAACCAATCAAATCCTTTCTTTCATTTTTCAGAGGCCTTTTCAAAAGTAAAATAAGCAATCTGATTGGTTGCTATGGGCAACTTTTCCTCTGGACAGGTCTTGTTAAGTCTCCCCCATAGTGTATATCAGAATAAATAAGGAAAAAAACAAAACAACAATAAAAACACACTATAATTTCTCTGAAGCTGCTTGTACAGAGGAGGCCAGTCCTCCCTGACAGACCCCCCCTCCCTACAGTCCTCCCTGACAGACACCCCTCCCTACAGTCCTCCCTGACAGACCCCCCTCCCTACAGTCCTCCCTGACAGACCCCACCCTGCTGATCATCACTTACTGTCACTGTGGACTCTTCTAATTCCCCTCACACAGACCACCCCCCTACAGTCCTCCCTGACAGACCACCCTGCTGATCATCAGTTACTGTGAACTCTTCTAAGTCCCCTCACACAGTCCACTGTCCCTACAGTCCTCCCTGACAGACCACCCTGCTGATCATCACTTACTGTCACTGTGGACTCTTCTAACTCTTCTAAGTCCCCTCACACAGTCCACCCCCCCTACAGTCCTCCCTGACAGACCCGGCTGATGATCACTTACTGTCCCCTCATGGCAGCTCCAGCTGATCTTCTATCCTCCATCTCTTCCTTTCCTTACGGAGAGAGGAGCAGGGAGGGGGAGGGGCCGTCAGCAGCAGCAGGACCCCGGGAGACAGTGTCCAAAGAATGCCTGTATGACAAGATGTCACTTCCTAACACTTGTATCTGCTCTTTCTTCTTGTCCCCTGCTGTTATCTCTACCAGCCGTGTCTCTATACACTCCTGCCCCTGTGCCTCTGTGCCTCACACCTTTTAAAAAAAAAAAAAAAAAAAAGGGCATTAAGGGGCAGGTGCATGAAAAGGCAGGGGCTCAAGCCCCCTTTGAGCCCTATGTGTGCACGTCCCTGCTGCCAATTCTATCCTTAGGGGCCAGACAGTAAGCAGCCATCTATATAGTCCCGGGGGAGGGGAGCAGTGATACTATGAAATATCACTTAACTCCTTACACTCCATGGGACGGGTGCTTTGGGTATAATGACCTGAACTGACAGCTGGATCATGAGACTTGTGGTCAGTTCTGGTCATGTGACCATAATATAGAGGATCTGCCCCGACAAGTATTCACCTCATCATCCGAGAGCAAGAAGATAAATCATGTGCAGGAATATCCCCTCAAATGTCTCCATATAACATCCTGGAATTGTATAGAATTAAATGTTTATTCACAATACAGGTTCCTATAAGGTGTCAGGACGTGGCGGTCTATTTCTCCATGGAGGAGTGGGAGTATGTAGAAGGACACAAGGATCAGTACAAGGATCAGGTCATGATGGAGGATCAGCAGCCCCTCACATCACCAGGTAATAGACATGACTATATACACACGTCCTCTCATTATTTGTATGTAAAGAATGAATTCAGTCTCTGTATGTGTTCCCTACAGTCAGATCCAGTAAGAGAACAGCACCAGAGAGGTGTCCCCGTCCTCTTCTTCCACAGGATGATCAGGTAGATGGAGATATTCCCTATGATCTGTAGAAGGGCTGTGAAGCTCTTGTGGTCAGTCCCCTCACCCCCCATGACTCCTCATCTCCTGCTCATCTATAACTTCCCACATGACTTCTCCTACTGTCTGATGACTTTTACAATATTTCTTCCATATCTTATGAATCAGGGTGAAGATCTGAACAATATTAATGCTACAGAGACAGATGTGAGCGGTGATGAGCAGTATAAGGAGCACATTTCTACAGGGAAAGATCTGATCTATATTAATGCTACAGACATAAAGGAAGAAGAAGAGACAGATGTGAGCAGTGATGAGCAGTATAAGGAGGACATAACAAAAGAGAAATATTTGATATATATTAATACTGCAGACATAAAGGGAGAGCAAGAGACAGATATGAGTGGTGATGAGCAGTATAAGGAGGACATTCCTACAGGGAAATATCTGATCTATAGTAATGCTCCAGAGACAGGTATGAGCTGTAATAAGCAGTATAAGGAGGACATTCCTGCAGAAAAAATTATGATATATATTAATACTGCAGACATAAAGGGAGAACAAGGGACAGATATGAGCGGTGATGAGCAGTATAAGGAGGACATTCCTTCAGGGAAACATCTGATCTATATTAATGCTACAGACATAAAGGAAGAAAAGACAGATGTGAGCAGTCATAAGCAGTATAAGGAGGACATTCCTACAGAAAAAGATCTGATCTATATTAATAGTACAGACATAAAGGAAGAACAAGAGACAGATATGAGCGGTGATGAGCAGTATAAGGAGGACATTCCTACAGGGAAAGATCTGATCTATATTAATGCTACAGACATAAATGGAGAACAAGAGACAGATATGAGCGGTGATGAGCAGTATAAGGAGGACATTCCTACAGGGAAAGATTTGATCTATATTAATGCCGCAGATATAAAGGAAGAAGAAGAGACAGATGTAAGCAGTGTTGAGCAGTATAAGGAGGGCATTTCTACAGGGAAATATCTGACCTATATTAATGCTACAGATATAAAGAAAGAAAAAGAAGAGACAGATGTAAGCGGTAATGAGCAGTATAAGGAGAACAGTTCTGTAGGGAAAGATCTGATCTATATTAATGCCATAGACATAAAGGAAGAAGAAGAGACAGATGTGAGCAGTTATGAGAAGTATAAGGAGGAAATTCCTACTGGTAACCGCCCAGGTGAGTAGTAAACACTAAATACAGAGAAGAGTCACAGCTGCAGTAATCACAGAAAAAAATAATGCTCATATGTTACTAGGTCATCCAGATGCTATACATGTCTTTTTGGCTCACAAATCCATCTGTGCTGCTGCTCACTTATTCTGACATCCCTTGTTCAGGAAGGGGAGTGTCCGAGGCAAGCACTGAGCCTGCCCTCCTTAGCCATGCATTAATTTCCTCCCTGAGTCTGTTGTGCTGTTCTGGGTCTCTTTATCCAATCATTGCAGTCTGCTCTGTAAGCCCCTCCTCTCTGCTTTCCTGCTGCAGTCTGATAGGACAGGAGTGAGCACAGAGGAGTACTAGTCCTGCCCTCACTTACTGGACTTTGCCCCAGGCCTGTGCTTCAGCTGGGACAAAGATGATGCTACAGCCGGACAGGATTATGTTTTAGATCTGTGTTCTCAAAGTGTGGCCTTCCAGATTTTGCAGAACATCAACTCCCAGCATGACCGGACAGCCAATGACTAGATGGTATGGGGACCCCTAGTGGTCATAAGCCATGATCTCTATAAAAAAATGTATGAATGTTAGTGAGTGGGCGCTCCGGTCGGTAACACTTCACTGAATGGCAAACGGCCTAACTGCTCTGCCAGTGTAGTGAGATATATGGTCTGCACCCTCCCTGATACTGATCTTGTCTTTAAAGTCCTTGTTTGCGCTGTTGTTTTTATTGTCTCTGTTGTCTCCATCTTATATAGTCAGCAGGATTTCCATGTAGACGACTAGAGGAATAATTTGGGATATTTCCCAGCTCTTCTGTATTGCTGGGGGCTCTGAACCGCCTCGGCTGTCGTCTGATTTGTGCCCTATGGATTGTTCATTGCTGCTGGATGGGAGTGTGATGGGGTCCAGGAGTGGGGTGTATGTGACCTGAAGACCCTATATTATGTCTACATTAACTATTTATTATCCGGAGAACTGGGAGAAGGTTCCATGATGTCACATGCTGCACTTATAATGTTCTACTAAAAAGACTATAAATATGGGCACAATTATTAATAAATCTGTGTTATTCTCTGCAGATTCTTGTACCAGGAGATCAGAGGAGAATCTTATATCTTCAGATTATAAAGCAGATGATGATATCACACAAGATACATATGAAGAACATTCCATTATCCCAAATACACCCTCAGCCCTTCACAGCCAAGATCTGTCATCTCATCCTTATATACAGGTCCTGTCTTCTCATTCATCACAGGATGTTCAGCAAAATAAAGGTCATAGAAGGGGTGTTGGACATCAACAAGCTCATACAGGAAAGAAACCATATTTATGCTCAGAATGTGGGAAATGTTTTACTTTTAAATCGGGTCTTGTTGTACATCAGAGAACTCACAAAGGAGAGAAGCCGTTTTCATGTTCAGAATGTGGGAAATGTTTTACTCAGCAATCACATCTTGTTAGACATCAAAGAACTCACACAGGGGAAAAGCCATTTTCATGCTCAGAATGTAGAAAATGTTTTACTCAGCAATCACATCTTGTTACACATCAAAGAATTCACACAGGGGAGAAGCCATTTTCATGTGCAGAATGTGGGAAATGTTATACTGAGAAGTCAAGTCTTGTTCAACATCAAAGAACTCACACAGGGGAGAAACCATTTTCATGTTCAGAATGTGGAAAATGTTTTACTGACAAATCAAAGCTTGTTAAACATAAACGAACTCACACAGGGGAGAAACCATATTCATGTTCAGAATGTGGGAAATGTTTTTCTGACATATCAAATTTTGTTGTACATAAAAAAACTCACACAGAGGAGAAGCCATTTTGCTGTGCAGAGTGTGGGAAATGTTTTATTGTGAAATCAAATCTTGTTCAACATCAAAGAACTCACAGAGGGGTGAAGCCATTTTAATATCAGAATGTGTATTACTGACAAATCAAGTCTTGTTAGACATCTAAGAATTCACAAAGGAGAGAAGCCAATTCAGTGCAATAAATGATGCAGATAACACATCTATATATTATCCATGTACATAGGATATCTGACATTTATACATATATCATATACTGCATCTCCAGACTTGTTCCCAATTGTTAATAAACTTTTTCTTTCTCATATTATTTATTCTTATATTCATCTCCGCACACTGGACTTATTATAAATGTAATATTGTCCCTGAGGTTGTATATAGGGAATGTAACGCGTCAGTGTTGTCCCCGCCCCCTTCTCATTATGATTATAGAGACTTTAATTCAAGGCATCAGACAGGATCTGCGCGTCTCCCTTGAAGATCGTCTCTTCTGAACATAAGACGCTGCAGATACTTTTATTTATCACAAACCCTAGACCAGCGTTTCCCGTCTTGATGCCTATTTTCGGTCTCAGATCTTAAAGGGGTACTCCGGTGAAAACCTTTTTTATTTTAAATCAACTGGTGGCAGAAAGTTAAACATATTTGTAAATTACTTCTATTAAAAAATCTTAATCCTTCCAGTACTTATTAGCTGCTGAATGCTACAGAGGAAATTCCTTTCTTTTTGGAACACTGATGACATCACGAGCACAGTGCTCTCTGCTGACATCTCTGTCCATTTTAGCAACCATGCATAGCAGATGTATGCTAAGGGCAGCATGGTGGCTCAGTGGTTAGCAGTGCTGGGGACTTTGGTTCTAATCCCACTAAGGACAACAATAAATAAAGCATTATTATTATTATAATAATGTCAGCAGAGAGAACTGTGCTCGTGATGTCATCAGAGAACATTCCAAAAAGAAAAGAATGTCCTCTGTAGTATTCAGCAGCTAATAAGTACAGGAAGGATTACGATTTTTTAATAGAAGTAATTTACAAATATGTTTAACTTTCTGCCACAAGTTGATTTAAAAGAAAAAAGGTTTTCACCGGAGTACCCCTTTAAAATCCATTTTTCTATATGAGAAGTCGTCAATATGTCAGCGTCCCCCGGGTTCAGTAAACATCGGTGTAATTCTTTTCCTTTTCTTTGTCCTCCCCGGGGTATAAAATCCCTAGAGATCTGATCACATCTGGTACAAGATCTCTTTACTTCACACTTTGCGCCATTATTACACGGATTGAAGACCCAGTTACACGCTCGTAAATTCCCATATATGTCGTGGATTGGAAGGAAAAAGGTTCTTAAATCTTATATTTACCAATAATATTTTATATTTTACAGTCCGTCCCTATCATAGTACGGAATTGTTATTTTTCTTCTATCCGATGGTTATTTAGTAATTTTGTTATGATTCAGAAGAGACCACGTGTCCCGTATAGACGCTCACCCTGAAGACATTAGACGGCGGTTTTGTGTTTCCGGATTTACACACTTATTATAAAGCTTTTCCTTCGTCTGGATTATTAGAGCTCGTCCGCTCTTCTTTTTCTCATCCTCCCCTTTATATTCCTCCTCATGTGGATATGGAATTCTCCTCAGTCCCTCCTTCTATAGGGCCCATTTTGTGGCCCCCGCACTCCTCCTTGGCCTCTCTAGTTCTTTCCTCTTTTATATATAACTTTGTCGGTATTACGAGACTGCTCTACGACTGATTCTGATTTCCCTTCCCCCCTAACCCCACTTTCTTTACTCCCTATGGTTATTACTAAACATATTTTCCCTCTTCCCCTTTGTGGGAACGTTTACATTCTTTTACGTTACGAGATTTATATTCTTCTACTAAGACTTTGGCCATAGAGGAATCTCAGGCTTTCTGGGGTTTTATAAGTAAATTTATCTTTACTCTCCAATTTTTTCAGCATTATACTAACATATGTCCCTGAAATTGGTTAGAGAGATTGTATTTATTTCCTAAGTTATATTGTCGTGGGTATGGGACTCCTTCCTCTCCTTTTGTCACATGGTATTCCAGAATCTTCTCAATGTTGGTGGTGTGGGATTGAGTCGTTGACTCTTTTACATATATAGTGGTCCTGCTTGAAAATTCAATCTTTCTGGCAGGAAGTTATTTCGATTACCGTATATATTCTCGAGTATAAGCACCTTTTTTGTGCTTAAAATGCCTCCCTCCGCGTAAACTCAAGTGAAAAAAAAAATAGTAGTGACATCAGTTCAGGCATTCAGGTTGGGGGGGGTCCATCTTTACCGGGACGGCCCCGGACTCATCCAGGGTAGGGACGCTGAAGGGACTGTGCGCAAGGACCGTCCGCATACAAGTGGGAAAAGTGAGCCGGTCTGGTCTATCCACCTTCTCCACTCCGGGCCGGCCCTGGAATAGTGATTATGGGGTAGGGTCGCTGCTGTGCATTGAGGCCGCCATGTAGGGTCACTGCTGCGCATTGAGGCCGCCATGCAGGGACGCCCCTGATGTCACTGATGTGCCAGGCAACAGGAAAAGACCTGCCGCTGAGCGCTACAACTGGAGAGGTGATTAGACTATAAGAGAGGTGGATGATGACGGGGGGGACGGACGGATGATGATGGGGCATGGGTGTCTCTGGATGACAGAAGGGGGATGAATGATGACAGGGGGGATGGATAATGATGGGGGAAGGAATTATGTTGTGGGGGATGGGTGTTTGTGTCAGTGGATGATGACAGGGGGATGGATGATGACAGGGATGGGTGTCTGTGGCTGATGACAGGAGGGGGATGAATGATGACGGGGGATGGGTGTTTGTATCAGTGGATGATGACGGGGGATGGATGATGACGGGGGATGGGTGTCTGTGGCAGTGGATGACAGAAGAGGGATGAATGATGACAGGGGGGATGGATAATGACGGGGGATGGAATGATGTTGGGGATGGGTGTTTGTGTCAGTGGATGATGACGGGGATGGATGATAACGGGGGATGGGTGTCTGTGGCAGTGGATGACAGAAGGGGGATGAATGATGACAGGGGGGATGGATAATGACGGGGGATGGAATGATGTTGGGGATGGGTGTTTGTGTCAGTGGATGATGACGAGGGATGGATGATGACGGGGATGGGTGTCTGTGGATGATGACAGGAGGGGATGAATGATGACGGGGGGAAGGATGATGACAGGATGTCGATGGATGATGACGGGGGATGGGTGTTTGTGTCAGTGGATGATGACGGGGGATGGATGATAACGGGGGATCGGTGTCTGGCTGTGGATGATGATAGGAGGGGAATGAATGATGACAGGAGGGGGGATGGATAATGACGGGGATGGAATGATGATGGGGGATGGGTGTTTGTTGCAGTGGGTGATGATAGGCTTATACTCAAATTAATAGATTTTTTTCTCCAGGTTTTTGTGAAATTAGGGGCTTCGGCTTATACTCCAGTATATACGGTATTTTCTTGGTTACAACAAAGAAGATCCATTTTACTCTGGAAATGGTTCTTCTTGCGGTTACTTCTTCGGTTTTCTGTCCTATCTCGACTTGATGAATCACACACCTACTATTGGTGACTAGACGCCTTATTTCGATATACTAGAGATCTTCTACCCCCTCCAATCATTTCGTACGCAGCGGTACAAAAAAAGTTCCCAGTTGTTCAAACTTGAGGAACCAGTTTCATGGAAAAATTTCTTGAGGAATTCCCTGGAGACTTGTTCTTCTTAGATTACTTTTAGAACCTTTTCATTAAGTACCAGTAGAATCTCCCAATAGTGGACACTCGGGAATAAAAGGGTCCATTATTGAGAGTTGTCTCCTATTGGGAAAAAGGCTCAAAATTCTTCCTAAATTACGGAATACTGTCCTGTGCTAACTCCAGAGTTTAATTACCTATAAAACACAATGAAAAACAATATTACAGTAGAATCTCCCAGTGTCGTTTAATCACCCCCTGTATCATTTCACCCCCCCCTTTTTTACCCTGTGCCATCTTATTCCCCTGTGCATTGTGCCAAATTATCCCCCTCCCTTACCCCCTGTGCCACATCATTTCCCCTTGATCCCCCTGAGCCATTTAATTCTCCCATAGTATCTTCTGTATAAATTCATCTCCCCCTCTTTATAAAGTGGCAGAGGGGGTGATGAATATGCACAGAGGGTAATAAAGGGGTAATGAAATAGGGGGGGGGTCAAGAAGAAATTATGTTGCACAGGGGGTAATAAAGGGAGGGGTGATTTGTCACAGGGGAAATAAAGTGGCACAGGGAGCCAGTCATTTTATCCCCGATCCTTTGGATATGGGATGAGATGTCTAGGGGCGGAGTACCCCTAAGTAAGTCCATTCTTTATTCATTCTTTGACCATCCTTCATGATCAGTTACGTCCCCTTATGACTAACGTCCGTTATTTTTGACGGGGCAAATAACGGTGCATGCACTCATTTTTCTCCCGTCAAAAATAACGTTGGAATAACAGAATGGATGATGAATGTTCACAAATGTCATCTGTTGGCGCCCAGTATTTTTATATTCCGTTATGATCCGTTATTGCTACTGAGTATGCTCCATACAGCATCACAACCAGAAGGGGTTAAAACGGACATAAAATAACGGACTATAACGGTGCATGACGGATGAAATAACGGGTAGTAATGAATGGAATATGTCCGTTATTTTGATAGAATGGCGTTATAATAATGTACATTGGGCATCAGTTATCACCTGATATGTTCAGTTATTGTATCTATTTTTTAATGATCTGTTTTTGCTGAATAACGAGTGTCAGAAGGCAGGAAGATGGCGGTTGTGTGAAAGAAGCCTAACGTGTCATGTGACGAGGCGGCACTATAATAGCGTCACACTCCATCTCATTATCTTTTTGTAATTTGTAATTTATCACCTTGTTCTATCATTTTCCATTACTTGCCTCTAGGTATATTATCTGGGTCACATGACATTTCACCTCTCTTTATCATGTCCAGAGTCCTGATGTGGAGTCAACAGTTTGTAGGGTTTGGGGTATAATGATTCCTATATGGAGAATATGTTGTGATACATGGTGGTTTGCACACCCTGGTCCTTGTGTATTAGACTGAAAATAGTTCTTGGTGTCGGCACCGCAGTGGGCGCAGCTATAAGGCAGGTGGATATAGGATCATCCGCACTCAGCACATTCTTCACACAAAAGTGCCAAACGTTCAGAATTTGTCCATGTGTCCATAAGTTCTCAGGATACACCAGTAATTGAATAATCTGTGAGGGATCTGGTGCCAAAAAATATTAGTCCTGAGGTAAAAATCCTGATGAGTGTCGGGTGTTTTATGTGGTATCTGGTGAGGTCACTTTGGTACAAGGACTGGCATGGATCCACATAGGCTTTCCTTCCTATTACTGAGGTGGTTGTTGTCAGCAGGACTTGGAAAGGCCGGTCACATGGAGGTCAGGACTCTTTGTGTCTCTTTATCACCACCCGATCTCCAGGATCTATATCAGGAGTTTTACCATCTGGAATAGAATAAAGACTTGTGTATGCGCTTGTTGTACGCGCTTGTGTACGGCCGCACATAGCTAGATAGGTGACTGTGTTACATCTGCAGTAGCTGTGGACAGTACAACCCTGTTCTAGGAGCACAACCAAAAAGTGTCCCATAAGGAGTCAACCCGCTGCTTCTTCATAACATCGTTCATAAGGTTGTAAAAGACCAGAGTCCATAAAGGTCAATCCATATCCCTATTGTGTCCCTACTGTGCTGACCCGGAGGAAGGCAAAAAACCCTTAAGAGGCTGATTCCCATCACCCCATGACGGGGGAAAAATTCCTTCCCCAACTCCAAATATCAGATCCCTGGATCAATGTTCTGTCCCAATAAATCCATAACCTTTCATGTGACTCAAAGAGAGAAACGGAGCATGGCCGCACATCCACAACTTGTACTAGGATCTTATTCCTTCTCAGTATAATCTCAGACTAACAGTTTATTATTGTAGCTTTTGATCATAACATACAAGCCCACTTGCCACTGGTGTGGTGCTCTGTGGCGGCCATTGTTGCTGTGGTGCTTTGTCTGTTGGGTGGCTCAGAACGAGGGCTTGGTCGGGCAGCAGTGGGGCTCCCTATCCACTGGGTCATTCCCCCTGTGGGCTTGGTGTTGTGGCGATAGTGGTCGCCGCCCAGCGGACCCCCTCATATCAGGTGGCCTTGACGTGGCGAGTGGGCTTGTACGTTTTCATCAAAACATAGAATAATAACCTGTTAGTGTGAAATGATAGTGAGAAGCAATAAGATCCTAGTACAAGTTGTGGATGTGCGGCCATGTTCTGTTTATCTAGTTACATAACCTGTATTGTTATTACTCTCCAGAAATGCCTTCCGGACCCTTTTGATCTCTTTTATGACCGTTGTGGTGTGTACATGAAAAGGAGGAAGGATCAGCGCTCAGGCCGAGGCTTCCCTGTCTCTTCTACAGCCTTCAGAATCTTATTTTTCAAGGTAGAATTTAAAGGGGTACTCCACTGCCCCAGCGTTCTGCTTCAGCGCCCCTCACTACGTCACACCATGACACCTCAATGCAAGTCTATGGGAGGGGGCTTGATGGCTGTCACGCCCCCTCCCGTTGGCTTGCATTGAGGGGGCGTGGTGTGATGTAGTGAGGGGTGTGGCCGTGATGTCACGACCCCCGCCACCCGCTCCAAGCATTCTAAACGAACACCGGGTGCTGCACAGAGATCACAGGGGTCCCAGTTGTGGGACCCCCAAGAACAGACATCTTATCCTCTATCCTTTGGATAGGGAATAAGATGTCTAGGGTGGAGTACACCTTTCATCATTCTACTCTCTTACTACTCTGTGGATCATGGGATGTAAAACACTTGTTTGGATACCCAGGGCTTCTATTACCTGCATCATAATTCATCCAGTAAAGTGCGACCTCCATCACTATCAATAACTTCTGGAACTACCTACCATATCCTTCACAAGCTGCCCTGCTGCCATCTTTACATCGGCATTTCTCCCCGGATAGGCCTTAGGCCAACCTGAAAAGAGATCCACACACATCAAAAAGTATTCATACCCTCCTCACAAGGAGAGCTGAATATAGTTTATCTGCAGTCGCCAAAACGGGTAAATCCGCCACATTTAGGAGGCACCTGCACTGCTTTCCCTACATTAGGTCTTGCACAGGTCATGCCAGCCGGTGTTTACCTGGTGACCACTGTGGTAAATCCTGGGGCTATCCAGTGATCATTCACCAGTGATATTGTAGTCATTTTCCAGTTGTGGGTGACTCCATGAGTCTCCGGGGCCATCATTGGGCACAGAACCTTTGGTAGACAGATTTTATCCTTGTTTTTTTTAAAAAGACCGGTATAATTCAGGGCAGCTCGTTGCTTTACCCACTTGCCCTCCTCGGTGCCTCTGGAGACCTTTAAGATGGTTGCGTCAACCACATCAGGTCCATTGTGCTTTTGTTACCTGTGAGGCCCAGTTTCCACTTGTTTTTTTCTGGCAGTTTTTGGAAAACTGCCACTGCAGTTTTTGAGCCAAAGTCAGAAGTGGATCCATAAGGGAGGAGAAGTGTAAGTCCTTCCTTTATATGTCCTATTCCTTTTGAATACACTTCTGGCTTTGGCCCAAAAACTGCCAGAAAAAAAACCAAGTGGAAACTTAGCCTAATGGAGAAACAGACTTGTCCTGGGCCCTCAGCCCCTTAACAGCTTGTTAAACTGCTTTGTCAATAAGATCCTATCCTCTTGTCTGCTCAGCAGAAAGTGAGAACATTAAAGGGACACTCTGGTGCTAGACGGATGGATGAAAATGTGAGAGAATATGTCTTATTCAGCCATGTTGTTCAGGAGCCTTAAGCTGTAAAGGGGTACTCCGCTGCCCCAGCATTCGGAACATTATGTTCCGAACGCTTGGATCAGGTGGCAGGGATCGTGACATCACGGCCACGCTCCTTGTGACATTATGCCAGGCTCTCTGAATGCAAGTCTATGGGAG
Source organism: Hyla sarda (assembly GCF_029499605.1). Classification (NCBI taxonomy): domain Eukaryota; kingdom Metazoa; phylum Chordata; class Amphibia; order Anura; family Hylidae; genus Hyla; species Hyla sarda. The sequence continues at coordinate 614,689,711 of NC_079189.1, forward strand.
GGGGCGTGGCATGAAATCACGAGGGATCTTATCCTCTATCCTTTGGATAGGAGATAAGATGTCTAGGGGTGGAGTACCCCATCAAAGGACCAAATGACCTCTAACAAGTCCTTTCCTTGAACAGAGAGTGCACAGCTGGCTTCAGCCCCTCAGAGAGCTGGGAACCAACCATAGAGCCACCTGGTTAATTCTTCTCCGCACTTTGGCCGAATACAACTTGTTCTTCCCTCTATAACCTAAGGAACGACCCTGTGTAGAGTAGGAGACCCCACTAATCTAACACCTATAGGATCAGAATGTCCTAGAAGCCAGAAGATAGAAGTGATTTTATATGTCTAATCTGCTCATGTCCTGTTACCTTGTAGCCATATATGAGACTCTTTTCCTCCCATGTAAAATTATAGAGATGACATCGCTGGATCGGCGACTACGTTATGACAGAAAAACAATTTTTTCCCCAATGTCTCTTTTATTGTTAACAAAAGATTTAAAAAAAAGTAACAAATCATCGTTACACCACAATAATATTCATATTGCCCCAATAATACAAAAATTACAAACAAACTCTTTATAAAATAAAGAAATAAATAAACCCGACGTCTTGCATAAAACATAAATAATTATTTAATGAAAAGGTTCTAATATAAATATGGCGCAACAACATATTTTTAATGCAGCATACTACATACGGTGGAGTACTGCTGAAAGACCTGGATTTCTTTTTCTAGACAAATATGTCCCCAAATACATGTACTGCGCTCCTCTGGATCACTGGCGTACATTAAAGGGTCGTTTATTTAACTTGGACATGCGTACAAGAAACAAGATAACACACGACTAGACATGTTAAAGGGATACTCCGCTCCCCATTTAGTTCCGAACGCTGGGTGAGGGCTCCTGTGGTCGCCCCGCCCCCTCATGACATCAAGCCTCACCCCCTTGACATTAATTCCCCCCCCCCCCCCCTCAATGCAAGTCTATGGGAGGGGGCATGACGGCCGTCATGCCCCCTTCCCATAGACTTGCATTGAGGGGGCGGGCGTGACGTCACACGGGGACAGGGAGTGATGTCACGAGGGGATGGGGCGACCACAGAAGCCTGCACCTAGTGTTTGGAACTAAATGTTCCGGACGTTGGAGAGTGGAGTACCCCTTTAATAAATAAGCAACAAGAATGAAAACCAGAATAAGATCTCTCCGTCTTTTATTTTATTGATATCACTCATTTTACCATATAATGAAAAAATTATTTTCTTAGTGATAAAATTTAAATGAAAACAACAATATTGTAAATTTTGGAGGGTTTTGTTTTCACGCTATACACTTTACAGTAAAAATTACATGTTTTCCATATTCTGTTGGTCAATACAATAAAAATGATCCCCATGTTATATACTTTTCTATTATTGTACTGCTTTTGACAAAAGAGACAAAAAAATAGCAATTTTTGATGTTTTTCTTTTAACGTTTATGCCATTCCTTTTTACGCTTTTTGGTGGTAAAATGGGAAAAAGGTATTTACATTTTATTGGGGGAGGAGATTTTTCACATTTAATTGTTTTTTTTTTAAACTTTTTTTTTTAACTTTTTTTTTATACCTTTTTTATGTCCCCATAGGGGACTATTTATAGCAATAATTAGATTGCTAATACTGCTCAGTGTTATACATAGGACAAAGCACTGATCAGTATTATTGGCAATCTTCCGCTCTGGTCTGCTTGATCTCAGACCAGAGCAGAAGTTTGGTGAACCTCTGTCGGCCATTTTAGATGATCGGATGCCTGCGGAAGCGCCATGGGCAATCCGACCTTCAATAAAAAAAATGCGCATTGCTGCAGATGCTGTGATCTGTATTGATCAAGGCATCTGAGTGGTTAATGGCGGTATCAGTGTGATTGCTGATGTCCACCATTACCGGCGGGTCCTTGGCTGCTGATAGCAGGCGGGTCCTGCAGTGCATGATGTGAGCATTGCTCCGATCCTCGCGGTCATGTACAGGATGTAAATGTACGTCCGGGTGTGTGAAGTACCTCTATAATGATTCTGATTGTTAATCAATATATTAATACTTATATGCTATTGCTAATGCTGCAGAAATATATTTGTTACCCTTACACTACATATCAGTTTGCTATTTGCTTGAAGACCTTGGGACGACGCCGAAAGATGCAAGATAAAGAAGAAGCTGGAAGTTGGAGACAAAACATTTGAGAAAATATACAGACTGTGCAGAATGACGGATACATCTGGAATTTTCTGTTAGAATAGAGAAATTGCAACATAAGTGACCAATTATTAGGAAGCAAATGAATGCTTAAAATGTTAATATATACATATGCAATACTCAAATAACCAATCAACATATAACACGATGACTTGATGTGATAACTAACCTTCCCTTTTTGTCAACTGTAAAAAACTATGTATAATAAACAGAACTCCTTGGGACAGCTCCTTAGCTGATGCTTCTGCTGCGAAGGAGATTTATACCAACTTTTTTTCTGGTGTTTATTTCTTGTGTCGGCCCCCAGCAGTATACAGCGTCCGTCACTCACAATTTAAGGCCTAACCAGAAGAAAGCCTTAAATGGGCACTGTCATGAAAAATAATTTTTGATATGTTGTAGTACTCAAGTACTACAACATATCTCGAATATACTTTTATTAAAAAAAATGCTTTTAAAACATTTTAAAAGCAATTTGAAATTCGGCCACTAGGGGGCGCCCTCCTAGTGGCCGAATGCAGTGCGGAGTGACGTCACAGCAAAATTCCGACTGATTCCGGCAGGGCATCAGTCGAAATTTTGCGCAGGCGCAGTAACAGCCAGGGCTCCGCATCGGCTTCCCGCACTCGCCGACGGCCCTGCTGCAAGGTGCGGGCGGCGCGGGGGGTTGGCTGCTACAGCAAGGTGCGGGGAGTGCTGCTCTAAGGTACGGGGGGGATGGGGGGCGCTGCTGCAAGGTGCGGGGGGATGGGGGGCGCTGCTGCAAGGTGCGGGGGGATGGGGGGCGCTGCTGCAAGGTACGAGCGGGATGGGGGGCGCTGCTGCAAGGTACGGGGGAGGATGGGGGGCGCTGCTGCAAGGTACGGGGGGGGGGGATGGGGGTTGTTTGGGTTTACTTACCGAGCGGCAGGAAGAGTCTCTCCCGCACCCGTCTCTCCCGCATCGGCTCCTGGCTCACTCCTTCCCCCATGAAACTCCTGTCCTGGGTGCCTCCAGTTATTTTACCACTACAACTCCCAGCATGCCCTGACAGCCAATAGATGTCAGGGCATGCTGGGAGTTGTAGTGGTGAAACAGCTGGAGGCATCCTGTTGGAGAACTAAGGGCGGAAGTCCCCCCCAGCAGGCATCAGTGACGTGGTGCCTGCTGGGGAAGTCTGCCTGGTAGTGAGCACACTACCAGGCAGACTAAATGCCATTTTAAAAATAGTAAAATAAATAAATAAAGGCAGGGAGGGTGTTAGGGATAGAAGGGCAATAGGCAGGGACAGAAAAAAAAAAATCATGATGGTGGGAGCTACCCTTTAACACCTCGGAACCAGGACAAACATTTATGTCCGTGGTCGTTAAGGGGTTAAATATGGATTAAAAAATATACACTAAAATTCTAGCAGGCCGTCTTTCCATGTTGATGCCTCAGTTGGTTTATTAAAGGTCGCCAAACATGTGACAACACCGGGAGAATCTTGAACCTATTCCATTATGTGGCACTGGAGGAGGAGTCTACTGTTTCGGTCGCTGAGGGGGATGGGGGGGGGGACTTTTTGGATGCAATAAAAGCTCTATATACAGCCCCATATGCTGGGGTCTTTACATACAGAGAATTATCACAAGAATTTATGATTAGTAACAGGACCCGACAAGGTGCCCCCCATCCCCTTTTTATCCTCTGCATAGATCCTATAGCTCAAGCAGTTCCACAAGATCCTGGTATTTCTGGGGTCTCAATAGGAGAAGGAACCAGACAATCTCCCTCTATGCAGATGACATAATATTCACCCGACAAGAAGAGTCATTGCCTAAGTCTCTATCACTGAAGGATTTCAGCAGGATCTCTTATTACAAGCTTAAAGGGGCATTGCAGTTAAAGGGTTACTCCACTACCCAGCATCCGGAACTTTGAGTTCCGAACGCTGTATGCGGGCTTCTGTGTTCACGGCTGCCCCCTCCTGACGTCACACCCCGTCAATGAAAGTCTATGGAAGGGGGCGCGGTGCTAGTCTTCCCATAGATTATCATTGAGGGGCAGGCGTGACGTCACGAGGGGGTGGGTGTGAACACGGAAGCCCCCACACAGCATTCGGAACTCAAAGTAACCCTTTTTGGCTCCAGAAAGTTAAAACGATTTGTAAATTACTTCTATAAAAAAAAAAATATGAATCCTTACAGTACTTATCAGCTGCTAAATTTAAGTTGTTCTTATTGTCTGACCACAGTGCTCTCTGCTGACACCTCTGTCCATGTCAGGAACTATCCAGAGCAGGAGAAGAGGTTTGCTATGGGGATTTGCTCCTGCTCTGCACAGTTTCTGAGACAGACAGAGGTGTCAGCAAGAGAGCACTGTGGTCAGACAGAAAGAACAACTCAACTTCCGCAGCAGATAAGTACTGGAAGGATTACGATTTTCTTAATAGAAGTAATTTACAAATCTTGGAGCAAAAATATTTACCCAAAGCCTCAAGGAGAGTGTATATAATTTTTGTATAATTAATAAGACAGACGTGTGTGCGTTCACTTAGTGAATGTCATATAAATATATCTGACAATAAATGGTTCTCTGTAGAATGATATAGATAACAGCTGGGAATGAATGACAGTTAGTGTGAAACAATGTTGCAATATTGTCCTCTGGTATGGGAAATGTAGCAGAGTTGCGGTATCCTCTGAATAAAACAATGTTACTAGTTCCAGCAGTGTAGATGAAAGTCTATAGGCTGTTGGTGCTGATAATTGTCTGCGCTGGCAAGCGCTGACTAGAGGTATGGAGATTAGATGCTGCCGGTGGTGATGGCAGCTGGTCCGGACTACACCGGACCTGTTGTATAAGCTGCCCGTCTATATGCACAGAAATTATAGCAGCGCTTTCAATATAAAGGTTATGCGCTCACAAGTAATCTGATGTAAAACAGTCCACGTTAGCGCTCGGTCTGATGCAAAGCTGTTTGCCGGTTCTCCAATGCACAACAGCGACTCGGCCTCGTGGAATCAGCGTGTGACGTCACTGGATGCTCTGCTGGAGCAACGGCCTCACTGGAGTGGAGATGGAGCAGGAGCCGTGGATAATAGCTGCATATAGATCGTCTGCGAGGTAAGATGGAATATAACTGCAACTGCCGGATTAGGTGTTGATACAAAAACCGCACATATAGGTGGCATCAATCACCTAGATGCATTTCAGGGTACTTAAATATCGACCCTTTCTTCAGTAGGGATATCAATATCCCTTATTTTGAGGCAAAAAACAAGATTTTTTAACACTTACCGTAAAATCTTTTTCTCAAGGATCCATTGGGGGACACAGACCGTGGGTGTATGCTGCTGTCTCTAGGAGGTATGACACTATGACAAAAAAAAGTCAGCTCCTCCCAGCAGGATATACCCGCCTCCAGGCCCTGAGCTAATCAGTTTAATACTAGAGCAATAGGAGAGGACTGACAGGTCAAGGAAAAAATATGAACTGTCCGAGAACCAGAAGAAAAAATATAACTGAACACACCCTCGGACAGAGAACCAAAGAGAAACCCAAACGGGTGAAAGCGGTGTCCCCCAATGGATCCTTCGAGAGAGATTTTACGGTAAGTGTTAAAAAATCTCCTTTTCTCTATCGGCTCCATTGGGGGACACAGACTGTGGGACGTACCAAAGCTGTCCCTTGGGTGGGCAGATAATCAGTTAGGCAGACGGCTGTTCCACTGCCGTCTGCAGCACTTTACGGCCCAGACTAGCATCAGCCGATGCGAAGGTATGAACCCGGTAGAACCTCGAGAAAGTGTGCAAAGACGACCAAGTAGCCGCCTTGCAAATCTGCGAGGCCGAGGCCTTGCTCTGGAGAGCCCAGAATGCACCAACAGAATGGGTAGAATGAGCCACAACCCTGAAGGGAGGAACCCTTCCACCTACAGCGATAGGCATCCGAAATGGCATACCGGATCCAGCGGGAAATGGTGGCCTTGGAAGCAGGTTGTCCCTTGCGATGACCTTCCGTAAGGACGAAAAAGGAGTCACACTGACGAAACAAAGAAGTGATAGAGAGGTAAGACCTAACAGCCCGAACCACATCCAGTTTGTGGAGTAAATGCTCCTTAGGATGAGAAGGAGTGGGACAAAAGGATGGAATAACAATGTCCCCATTGAGATGAAAGGCCGAAACAACCTTAGGCAAGAAGGAAGGATCTGGCCGGAAGACAACCTTGTCCTGATGAATCACCAGAAACGGAGAACAGCAGGGGAGAGCTGCCAATTCAGACACTCTCCGAATGGAGGCGATAGCAACAAGAAACACCACTTTCCAAGAAAGGAGGCGCAGGGACACCTCCCTAAGGGGTTCAAAAGGTTTACCTTGGAGGACCCCCAGAACCAGATTCAATTCCCAAGGGGGAGAAGGTGACCGATAAGGAGGGGCAGCATGCGCCACCCCTTGAAGAAAGGTCCGGACATGAGAATTAGAAGCCAGAGGACACTGGAAAAGAATAGAAAGGGACGAAACCTGACCCTTAAGGGAACTGAGAGACAACCACAGTTCCAAACCCGACTGCAAGAAAGAGAGAAGATGGGGAACAGAAAAAGTAACAGGAGACAAAACCTGAGCTTCACACCAACGAAAATAAGACCGCCAAGTATGGTGGTAAATTTTTGCCGAGGAGGGTTTACGAGCCCTGAGCATGGTGCAAATGACTTGGGAAGAGAAACCGCGGGCTCTCAAAACCGCGGTTTCAACTGCCACGCCGTCAAATGCAGCGACTGTAAATTGGGGTGGCAAAGAGGACCCTGAGACAGAAGGTCCGAATGAAGTGGAAGGTGTAGTGGAGTGTCGTCCAGGAGCCTGACCACGTCGGCGTACCACGACCTTCGGGGCCAATCTGGAGCTACCAGTATGGCGGGAACGCCCTCCGCTTTGAGCTTCCTCCAAACCCTGGGAAGGAGCGGAAGGGGAGGAAACAGATAGGGCAGAGCAAACCCTGTCCAAGGAATCACTAGGGCATCCACAGCTAGCGCCAGGGGGTCCCGGGACTTCGCCACAAATGGAAGGATCTTCCAATTGTGCCGAGACGCGAAGAGGTCCACGTCTGGAATGCCCCAGAGGTTGCAGATCTGCGCGAAGAGCTCTGGATGCAGAGACCACTCGCCGGGGTCAGCTGAGGACCGGCTGAGGAAGTCCGCTTCCCCGTTGAGCACACCCGGAATGTGAACCGCTGAAATGGCCGGAACCTTGCTTTCCGCCCAGATGAGAATCTTTGTCACCTCGGCCATGGCTGCCGAGCTGCTGGTGGGAGCCTTGATGAGAAGGTCGTCTAGGTAAGGGATTACTGAGACTCCCCTCTACCATAACAGGGCTATCACTGGCACAAGGATCTTGGTAAAGACCCGAGGAGCAGTGGCCAGACCAAAGGGGAGGGCTACGAATTGAAAATGCCCCTCCGGAACCGCAAAGCTGAGGTACTGTTGATGGCCGGGAAATATTGGAACATGGAGGTAGGCATCTTTGATGTCCACCGAAGAAAGAAATTCCCCTTTTTCCATGGATGCCACTACCAAACGGAGGGATTCCATTCGAAAGTGGCGGATGAGAAGATGACGGTTGAGACGCATGAGGTCCAGGATTGGCCGCACCGAACCGCCCTTCTTGGGGACCACAAAAAGGTTGGAATAGAAACCCCGAAAATGTTCCCTTGGAGGAACGGGAACAATAACTTCTTGGAGAAGCAGGGACCGAAGAGCCTCTTGAAACTGCTTCGCCAGAGAAGGAGACCGGGGAGCCCAGGACTGAAAAAAACGATCCCTCCGGAGAGAGGCAAACTCGATTCGGTACCCGTTGGACACCACGTCCCTGACCCAAGAGTCCTGAATGTGTGTGGTCCAGATGTCTTGAAAAAATAAGAGGCGACCTCCCACCCGAGAAAAAATGGCACCCGCTCCTTGCCCCGGGCGCACATGTCAGTCGCGTCTGCGCCCGCGGGGAAGTGAGCGGGCAATACACATGTCCGCCAGCAGCTGTATGCTGCCGAAATAGAAAGTAAGTCGGCGCTCCGTGCGCCGAACAGTACAGACGCCGCGGCTGTCAACCGCATAGTAAGCACTGCGGCTGACAGCCGCATAGTATAAAAACACACACACATACTTAGTAAAAAGTAACCCCTTCTTTCCTAAAATGCCCTTGCTCGTTCCTGCTTTGAATAAAGATAGAGCCCCAACACAGGCCAGCCCCTTAGACCTGAAGGTGGTCCAAAAAATGAGGGTCTCCAGAGGTTGCAAGTCAGCACCTAAGGGAGAAAATATATTCCCCACCTGAAAACATGAAAGAAAAAAGGAATAAAAAACTAACACATTCCGTAACTAGGAAAATAATAAAACATAAGACCTGGTCTGGAGAATTCCCGACCATGTCCACCTCCTTAGACACTAAGCTAAAACTGGTTACCTCAGGGCCTGGAGGCGGGTATATCCTGCTGGGAGGAGCCGACTTTTTTTTATTGCCATAGTGTCACACCTCCTAGAGACAGCAGCATATACCCATGGTCTGTGTCCCCCAATGGAGCCGATAGAGAAATTAATACGTTTAAAATTGTCCTCTTCTGACCATTTATTTTTTTATGACACAAAAAGTGACCAAAAATACGCTATTTTGTACGCCATTGACCAAGCAGTTTAATTTACAATATAATTTTATAGTTCGGACATTTACACACGCGGTGATACCACATATGTTTATATAAAAAAAAAATTCTTTAATGGGAAAGGGGGGGGGGTGATTTTAACTTTTATTAGGGAAGGGGTTAAATCACATTTATTAACTAATTTTTGCAATGTTATAGCTCTCATAGGGGACTATGAAATAGCATTGCATGGATCAGTGTTATCGGCGGTCGATTGCTCAAGCCTGGATCTCAGGCTTGGAGCAATCAATTGCTGATCGGACGGATACTTTTTCAATGTTAGTTTATTGCTCTTTCTTGTGACTCTGACTGCAATAGTCATAGTATTTGTACCATTTGACAAGTTGGAAGGTTACTTTCCATTGTGAGTTCTTTGGTGTATAAGAAGATTTGCTTTCCGAGTAAAACATTTCCCACATTCTGAACATGAAAATGGCTTCTCCCCTGTGTGAGTTCTCTGATGTACAACAAGATGTGTTTTTTGAGGAAAACATTTGCCACATTCTGAACATGAAAATGGCTTCTCCCCTGTGTGAGTTTTCTGATGTCTAACAAGATCGAATTTCCAAGTAAAGCATTTTCCACATACTGCACACGCAAATGGCTTCTCCCCTGTGTGAGTTCTCTGATGTTCAACAAGATGTGTTTTTTTAGTAAAACATTTGCCACATTCTGAACATGAAAATGACTTCTCCCCTGTGTGAGTTTTCTGATGTTTAACAAGATCGAATTTCCAAGTAAAGCATTTTCCACATACTGAACACGAAAATGGCTTCTCCCCTGTGTGAGTTCTCTGATGTTCAACAAGTTGTGATTTTTGAGTAAAACATTTGCCACATTCTGAACAAGAAAATGGCTTCTCCCCTGTGTGAGTTTTCTCATGTTTAACAAAATCGAATTTCCAAGTAAAGCATTTTCCACATACTGAACACGAAAATGGCTTTGCCCCTGTGTGAGTTCTCTGATGTTCAACAAGATGTGAATGTTCTGAACATGAAAATGGCTTCTCCCCTGTGTTAATTTTCTTATGTTTAACAAGACTTGCTTTTTCTGGAAAACATTTCCCACATTCTAGACATGGAAATGGCTTCTCTCCTGTGTGATTTCTCTTATCTCTAGCAAGATTTGATTTTTGGGTAAAACACTTCCCACATTCTGAACATGAATATGGTTTCTTTCCTGTATGAGCTCGTTGATGTCCATCATTCCTTCTGTAACCATTATTTTGCTGAACATCCTGTGATGACTGAGAAGACAGGACCTGTATATAAGGATGAGATGACAGATCTTGGCTGTGAAGGGCTGAGGGTGTATCTGGGATAATGGAATGTTCTTCATATGTATCTTGTGTGATATCATCATCTGCTTTATAATCTGAAGATATAAGATTCTCCTCTGATCTCCTGCTACAAGAATCTGCAGAGAAGAACACAGATTTTATTATTTAAATTTTTTTTTTTTTATCTGTGCCCATATTTATAGTCTTTTTAGTAGAACATTATAAATGCAGCATGTGACATCATGGAACCTTCTCCCCGTCCTCCCAATACTAAATAGTTAATGTAGACATAATATAGGTTCCCTATTATCTAGTACAATGATGGGGTAACTCCGCCCCTGTGTACTAGCAGGACCTTAGAATTATTTTAACAAAAAATAATAATTAACTGAGGAATTAAAGTGTTACTCCACCCACAGGATAGGAGATAAGAGGTCTGTGGGTGGAGTCCCCCTTTATAGGAGGCTCCCCATAGGGGATATAAGGCTCCAGTAAACCACACCCCTACAGTTTTTATCGTCCTATGTAGTCGGCCTTTTTGTTACTGTCCCTGTTTTGGACGCTTCTCTTTGGGGAAGGATTTTGGCCGCGTTTATCATTGTGTTTTCCCTTTTTCCGTCTATATTTGGGGCTATTTTGGCACAAGTTTCCTATTTCTGCGCCTTTTGGTTTACACATTTGCTGATTGTGAGTTGTAATCCACAGATTTTAGTAATAAACATGATACAGACGGGTTTTATGAAGTGCGACTTTTGTGAAAAGGAGCAAAAAAAAGGCGCAAAACTACTGAAAAGTCTCTAAACTCCACCAGCCCAGACTTCTCTCTTTTGTGTATGTGAAGAGAGAAATATCAGAAAATGTGACCGGAACAAAATGTATCACGTGATCTGCGACCAGAATAAGTTTATTACTTCTACAAATCACAGCACAAGAAAAATACTTCACTTACACCTACAATGATGACTACCCCAATGTATCCAGAAAGTCTTCACACCCCCCATCACTATATACAATGTATCCAGAAAGTCTTCACCCCCGGTCACTATATACAATGTATCCAGAAAGTCTTCACCCCCCCGTCACTATATACAATGTATCCAGAAAGTCTTCACCCCCTGGTCACTATATACAATGTATCCAGAAAGTCTTCCCCCCGGTCACTATATACAATGTATCCAGAAAGTCTTCACCCCCGATCACTATATACAATGTATCCAGAAAGTCTTCACCCCCGGTCACTATATACAATGTATCCAGAAAGTCTTCACCCCCGGTCACTATATACAATGTATCCAGAAAGTCTTCCCTCCGGTCACTATATACAATGTATCCAGAAAGTCTTCACCCCCGGTCACTATATACAATGTATCCAGAAAGTCTTCACCCCCGGTCACTATATACAATGTATCCAGAAAGTCTTCACCCCCGGTCACTATATACAATGTATCCAGAAAGTCTTCATCCCCGGTCACTATATACAATGTATCCAGAAAGTCTTCATCCCCGGTCACTATATACAATGTATCCAGAAAGTCTTCCCCCCGGTCACTATATACAATGTATCCAGAAAGTCTTCACCCCCGGTCACTATATACAATGTATCCAGAAAGTCTTCACCCCCGGTCACTATATACAGTGTATCCAGAAAGTCTTCACCCCCCGGTCACTATATACAATGTATCCAGAAAGTCTTCACCCCTGGTCACTATATACAATGTATCCAGAAAGTCTTCACCCCTGGTCACTATATTCAATGTATCCAGAAAGTCTTCATCCCCGGTCACTATATTCAATGTATCCAGAAAGTCTTCATCCCCGGTCACTATATACAATGTATCCAGAAAGTCTTCATCCCCGGTCACTATATACAATGTATCCAGAAAGTCTTCACCCCCGGTCACTATATACAATGTATCCAGAAAGTCTTCACCCCCGGTCACTATATACAATGTATCCAGAAAGTCTTCCCTCCGGTCACTATATACAATGTATCCAGAAAGTCTTCACCCCCGGTCACTATATACAATGTATCCAGAAAGTCTTCACCCCCGGTCACTATATACAATGTATCCAGAAAGTCTTCACCCCCGGTCACTATATACAATGTATCCAGAAAGTCTTCACCCCCGGTCACTATATACAATGTATCCAGAAAGTCTTCCCTCCGGTCACTATATACAATGTATCCAGAAAGTCTTCACCCCCCATCACTATATACAATGTATCCAGAAAGTCTTCACCCCTGGTCACTATATTCAATGTATCCAGAAAGTCTTCATCCCCGGTCACTATATACAATGTATCCAGAAAGTCTTCATCCCCGGTCACTATATACAATGTATCCAGAAAGTCTTCCCCCCGGTCACTATATACAATGTATCCAGAAAGTCTTCACCCCCGGTCACTATATACAATGTATCCAGAAAGTCTTCACCCCCGGTCACTATATACAGTGTATCCAGAAAGTCTTCACCCCCCGGTCACTATATACAATGTATCCAGAAAGTCTTCACCCCCCGTCACTATATACAATGTATCCAGAAAGTCTTCACCCCTGGTCACTATATTCAATGTATCCAGAAAGTCTTCATCCCCGGTCACTATATACAATGTATCCAGAAAGTCTTCACCCCCGGTCACTATATACAATGTATCCAGAAAGTCTTCACCCCCGGTCACTATATACAATGTATCCAGAAAGTCTTCACCCCCGGTCACTATATACAATGTATCCAGAAAGTCTTCACCCCCGGTCACTATATACAGTGTATCCAGAAAGTCTTCACCCCCTGGTCACTATATACAATGTATCCAGAAAGTCTTCACCCCCCCGGTCACTATATACAATGTATCCAGAAAGTCTTCACCCCAGTCACTATATACAATGTATCCAGAAAGTCTTCCCCCCGGTCACTATATACAATGTATCCAGAAAGTCTTCCCCCCGGTCACTATATACAATGTATCCAGAAAGTCTTCACCCCCCGTCACTATATACAATGTATCCAGAAAGTCTTCACCCCGGGCACTATATACAATGTATCCAGAAAGTCTTCCCCCCGGTCACTATATACAATGTATCCAGAAAGTCTTCACCCCCTGGTCACTATATACAATGTATCCAGAAAGTCATCCCCACCGTCACTATATACAATGTATCCAGAAAGTCTTCCCCCCCCCGGTCACTATATACAATGTATCCAGAAAGTCTTCACCCCGGTCACTATATACAATGTATCCAGAAAGTCATCCCCCCGTCACTATATACAATGTATCCAGAAAGTCTTCACCCCTGGTCACTATATACAATGTATCCAGAAAGTCTTCCCCCCGGTCACTATATACAGTGTATCCAGAAAGTCTTCACCCCCCCATCAATATATACAATGTATCCAGAAAGTCTTCACTCCCGGTCACTATATACAATGTATCCAGAAAGTCTTCACCCCCGGTCACTATATACAATGTATCCAGAAAGTCTTCACCCCCCATCAACATATACAATGTATCCAGAAAGTCTTCACCCCCCCATCAATATATACAATGTATCCAGAAAGTCTTCACCCCCCCCCCCGATCCCTATATACAATGTATCCAGAAAGTCTTCACCCCCGGTCACTATATACAATGTATCTAGAAAGTCTTCACCCCCCGGTCACTATATACAATGTATCCAGAAAGTCTTCACCCCCCGGTCACTATATACAATGTATACAGAAAGTCTTCATCCCCCGGTCACTATATACACTATATACAGAAAGTCTTCACCCACGGTCACTATATACAGTGTATCCAGAAAGTCTTCACCCCCAGTCACTATATACAATGTATTCAGAAAGTCATCACCCCCGGTCACTATATACAATGTATCCAGAAAGTCTTCACCCCCGGTCACTATATACAATGTATTCCGAAAATCTTCACCCCCGGTCACTATATACAATGTATCCAGAAAGTCTTCACCCCCATCCCTATATATAATGTATCCAGAAAGTCTTCACCCCCGGTCACTATATACAATGTATCCAGAAATTCTTCACCCCCGGTCACTATATACAATGTATCCAGAAAGTCTTCACCCCCGGTCACTATATACAATGAATCCAGAAAGTCTTCATCCCCCGGTCACTATATACAATGTATCCAGAAAGTCTTCACCCCCGGTCACTATATACAATGTATCCAGAAAGTCTTCACCCCCTTCACTATATACAATGTATCCAGAAAGTCTTCACCCCGGTCACTATATACAATGTATCCAGAAAGTCTTCACCCCCGGTCACTATATACAATGTATCCAGAAAGTCTTCACCCCCGGTCACTATATACAATGTATCCAGAAAGTCTTCACCCCCATCCCTATATATAATGTATCCAGAAAGTCTTCGCCCCCGGTCACTATATACAATGTATCCAGAAATTCTTCACCCCCGGTCACTATATACAATGTATCCAGAAAGTCTTCACCCCCGGTCACTATATACAATGTATCCAGAAAGTCTTCACCCCCTTCACTATATACAATGTATCCAGAAAGTCTTCACCCCGGTCACTATATACAATGTATCCAGAAAGTCTTCACCCCAGGTCCCTATATACAATGTATTCAGAAAGTCTTCACCCCGGTCACTATATACAATGTATCCAGAAAGTCTTCAGCCCCGGACACTATATACAATGTATCCAGAAAGTCTTCACCCCAGGTCCCTATATACAATGTATTCAGAAAGTCTTCACCCCCGGTCACTATATACAATGTATCCAGAAAGTCTTCACCCCAGGTCACTTTATACAATGTATCCAGAAAGACTTCCCCCCGGTCACTATATACAATGTATCCAGAAAGTCTTCACCCCGGTCACTATATACAATGTATCCAGAAAGTCTTCCCCACCGGTCACTATATACAATGTATCCAGAAAGTCTTCACCCCCGGTCACTATATACAATGTATCCAGAAAGTCTTCACCCCGGTCACTATATACAATGTATCCAGAAAGTCTTCACCCCCAGTTACTATACACAATGTATCCAGAAAGTCTTCACCCCGGTCACTATATACAATGTATCCAGAAAGTCTTCACCCCCAGTTACTATACACAATGTATCCAGAAAGTCTTCATCCCCGGTCACTATATACAATGTATCCAGAAAGTCTTCACCCCGGTCACTATATACAATGTATCCAGAAAGTCTTCACCCCCAGTTACTATATACAATGTATCCAGAAAGTCTTCATCCCCGGTCACTATATACAATGTATCCAGAAAGTCTTCACCCCCTTCACTATATACAATGTATCCAGAAAGTCTTCACCCCCGGTCACTATATACAATGTATCCAGAAAGTCTTCACCCCCGGTCACTATATACAATGTATCCAGAAAGTCTTCACCCCCCCCCGTCACTATATACAATGTATCCAGAAAGTCTTCACCCCGGTCACTATATACAATGTATCCAGAAAGTCTTCACCCCCGGTCACTATATACAATGTATCCAGAAAGTCTTCACCCCCGGTCACTATATACAATGTATCCAGAAAGTCTTCACCCCCGGTCACTATATACAATGTATCCAGAAAGTCTTCACCTCCGGTCACTATATACAATGTATCCAGAAAGTCTTCACCCCCGGTCACTATATACAATGTATCCAGAAAGTCTTCACCCCCCCCCCCGTCACTATATACAATGTATCCAGAAAGTCTTCACCCCGGTCACTATATACAATGTATCCAGAAAGTCTTCACCCCCGGTCACTATATACAATGTATCCAGAAAGTCTTCACCCCCAGTCACTATATACAATGTATCCAGAAAGTCTTCACCCCCCCAGTCACTATATACAATGTATCCAGAAAGTCTTCACCCCCCCGGTCACTATATACAATGTATCCAGAAAGTCTTCACCCCCGGTCACTATATACAATGTATCCAGAAAGTCTTCACCCCCCGGTCACTATATACAATGTATCCAGAAAGTCTTCAGCCCCGGTCACTATATACAATGTATCCTGAAAGTCTTCACCCCCGACACTATATAAAATGTATCCAGAAAGTCTTCAGCCCCGGTCACTATATACAATGTATCCAGAAAGTGTTCACCCCCAGTCACTATATACAATGTATCCAGAAAGTCTTCACCCCCGATCACTATATACAATGTATCCAGAAAGTCTTCACCTCCGGTCACTATATACAATGTATCCAGAAAGTCTTCACCCCGGTCACTATATACAATGTATCCAGAAAGTCTTCAGCCCCGGTCACTATATACAATGTATCCTGAAAGACTTCACCCCCCCCCCCGGTCACTATATACAATGATGAATGCCTCCCTTTGTCTTTTCCCTGCTATAAGCATTGTTAAGATTTTCTTTTTTTTTCTTTTATTTTGCCCATTATCAGACAGTTGCTTACAAAAGGCCTAGGGTCATTAAAGGGGTACTCCAGTGCATTTTTTTTCATATAAACTGGCTCCAGAAAGTTAAACATATTTGTAAATTAACAATAGCAAAGAGAAGGAAAATATGTCCGCACTCACCATGCCGTAACAACGAATATGCTTAATTGAAGTCAGAATTCCGTATAAAAGCAGTATCAAAAACACCCGAGTGCAGGGAGGGGGAGCTGCTCCAGGCAAGGAGACTAGGAGCGGCTGTCAGGAACAACAGCACCGTTTTGCGTTATCCACGCATCATATTCGTTGTTACGGCATGGTGAGTGCGGACATATTTTCCTTCTCTTTGCTATTGTTTATTCAGGACTGCCTCCTGTGAATGTCCAGCACCATACCTAGCCACACACCCGTGAGCATTGATTGTGATGTCTGCATAATGGTTGTCTAGCAGTGCCCACCCACTTCTTTTTTAATATTTGTACATTACGTCTATAAAAAAATATTAACCCTTCCAGTAATTATCAGCTGCTGTATGCCCCAGAGGAAGTTGTGGAGGTCTTTCCAGTCTGACCACAGTGCTCTCTGCTGACACCTCTGTCCATGTCAGGAACTGTCCAGAGCAGGAGAGGTTTGCTATGATGATTTGCTCCTACTCTGGACAGTTCCTGACATGGACAGAGGTGTCAGCAGAGAGCACTGTGGTCAGACTGGAAAGAACAGCAAAACTTCCTGTGGAGCAAACAGCAGCTGATAAGTACTGGAAGGATTAATATTTTTAAATAGAAGTAATTTACAAATATGCAAAATTTTCGGGGACCAGTGGTTTCCACCAGAGAACCCCTCTAAGGATGAAAGGCCCGCGTCCTGCTCCCCTTCTATAATGCGGGGTTACAAATTATTAACCCCCAGGACCCGTGGTTAATACCGGACATTACTGATCCCAGTGATGCCCGGCATTAACCCCTTAGACGCAATCAAAGTTGATTGTGGCATCTAAAATAAAAAAAATCTATCCGGGCAGCTCAGCGGAGACGATCAGGACCACCGCGGTGAAACCTGCTTAGAGGAGAGCGGGAGGGCCCTTACTTGCCGTCCAATCATTGGCTGGAGCAATAACAGTGTCTGCAATCAGAAGATTACATGTAATAGTCTCCTGTGGGGGCAATAAAACTGTGTAAAAAAAATTTTTTTTAAATGTCAATAAATGTGAATTAACCCCTTCCTAATAAGTTTTAATCACCCCCCTTTTTCCAATGAAAAAAAAAGTACGTAACCAAAAATAAACATAAAATAGGACACAAATCAGACGACAGTCGAGGCGGTTCAGAGCCCACAGCAATACAGAAGTGCTGGGAAATATCCCAAATTA
Organism: Hyla sarda; assembly: GCF_029499605.1. Taxonomy (NCBI): domain Eukaryota; kingdom Metazoa; phylum Chordata; class Amphibia; order Anura; family Hylidae; genus Hyla; species Hyla sarda. The sequence continues at coordinate 614,707,636 of NC_079189.1, forward strand.
TTCCTCTAGTCGTATAAATGGAAATCCTGCTGAATATTTAAGATGGAGACAACAGGGACAATAAAAACAACAGTGCAAACAAGGACTTTAAAGACAACACTCACGCTCAGTATCAGTGAGGGTGCATACCATATATCTCACTCCACTCAATGCCTATAAAACATTATTATGCCCTAGGATAGGGGATAAGTGTCTGATCAAGGGGGGGGGGGGGGGGGTCTGATTGCTGGGACCCCCACAATCTCCTGCACAGGACCCCGGCTTTCCCCAGGAATGGAGCGTCTCGACCCCCCCCCCCCCCACAAAGTGGCAGATGACAGGCCCCCTTCATGTATGATAGAGACGGGGATAGACAAACGCTGTATCTCTGGCTCTCCCATAGAGACACATTTTGGGGGGTGTTGGCCGCCACTTTGTGCGGGGTTAACACACCTTGTTCCGAGAATGAATAATTCCCAGGGTCCCGTGCAGGAAATCGTGGGAGGGTCCCAGCAGTAGGACCGCCCGTGATAAGTTGTCCTGCATGATAGTACTCCTTTAAAGAATTCCACACAAGATAAATGCAGACGGCCACTGATTAGAATCTGTGACTCTTCTCTTCATTTAGTGGTTAATACTCACCTGGGCAGTTACCTGTAGGAATGTCCTCTTTATACTGCTCATCGCCGCTCACATCTGTCTCTTCTTCTACTTTTACTATTATGTCTGGAGCATTAATATAGATCAGATCTTTCTCTGTAGAAATGTCCTCCTTATACTGCTCATCACCGCTCACATCTGTCTCTTCTTCTTTCTTTATGTCTGTAGCATTAATATAGATCAGATCTTTCCCTGTAGGAATGACCTCCTTATACTGCTCATCACCGCTCAAATCTGTCTCTTCTTCTTTCTTTATGTCTGTAGCATTAATATAGATCAGATCTTTCCCTGTAGTAATGTCCTCCATATTCTGTTCATAAGGAGGACGGGGACACCTCTCTGGTGCTGTTTTCTTACTGGATCTGACTGTAGGGAACACATACAGAGACTGAATTCATTCTTTACATACAAATAATGAGAAGATGTCTGTATATAGTCATGTCTATTACCTGGTGATGTGAGGGGCTGCTGATCCTCCATCATGACCTGATCCTTGTACTGATCCTTGTGTCCTTCTACATACTCCCACTCCTCCATGGAGAAATAGACCGCCACGTCCTGATACCTTATAGGAACCTGACACATAATGATACAGTCATCACCCCGACCCCTCCAGTGGTGTTACTGTATAATGTCCTGGCATTCCCAGCAGTGTCACCTCTCCAGTCATCACCAGACCCCTCCATTACTGTATAATGTCCCAGCAGTGTCACCTCTCCAGTCATCACCAGACCCCTCCATTACTGTATAATGTCCGAGCAGTGTCACCTCTCCAGTCATCACCAGACCCCTCCATTACTGTATAATGTCCCAGCAGTGTCACCTCTCCAGTCATCACCAGACCCCTCCATTACTGTATAATGTCCCAGCAGTGTCACCTCTCCAGTCATCACCAGACTCCTCCATTACTGTATAATGTCCCAGCATTCCCAGCAGTGTCACCTCTCCAGTCATCACCAGACCCCTCCATTACTGTATAATGTCCCAGCAGTGTCACCTCTCCAGTCATCACCAGGCCCCTCTATTACTGTATAATGTCCCAGCAGTGTCACCTCTCCAGTCATCACCAGACCCCTCCATTACTGTATAATGTCCCAGCAGTGTCACCTCTTCATTCATCACCAGACCTCTCCATTACTGTATAATGTCCGGGCAGTTGTAACAGTGAGCGCTCCTGTCCCATCCCCTGTACCGGAGCGCTCGCTGTCTCTGCCCCTGTCTGCTCTATCCCAGCACGTCCCGGCGCGTCAGGGATGCGATTAGCGTTAGCGATCCCCGCACACGCGCCGCATCCCGTATCTCCTTACCTACAGCCCAGTCCTCTTGCGCTGCCTCTGTCTCCTGGCACGCACGGCCCTGCTCCTTAGGGCGCGCGCGCCGGCTTCATTAAATTTAAAGGGCCAGCGCACCATTGATTGGTGCCTGGCCCTCACTGTTTCCATAAATGTCTCCTGCCCCTTCCTGCCCTCCACGGATCTTTAGTGCCTTGTGCCAGTGAAAGTGTTCCTATTGTTCTGTGTTGCCCCTGCCTGTTGCTGACCCGTTGCCCGTGAATACCGCTTGTGAACCCGTACTGCCTGTCCTGTTGCCTGACTATCGCCTGTGAATCTGTGCCGCCTGCCCTGACCTTTGTACCTCTGACTACGCTTCTGCCTGCTCCTCCTGTACCACGCCTGTCTCAGCTACCAGAGGGGTTGAGTCGCTATTGGGTGGAACGACCTGGGGGCTACCTGCCGCAGCAAGACCATCCCGCTTTGCGGCGGGCCCTGGTGAAGACCAGTAGTCCCTTAGACTCCGTTCCCCTGGTACGGCCCACGTCATCGACCCTCTGGTTCAGTGGATCCACCTCCTATCACCTGACCGGTACGTTACAGTAAGATCCGGCCATGGATCCCGCTGAGGCACCTCTTCCTAGCCTTGCGGATCTTACCACCGTAGAGGCTCAACAAAATCAGCAGATTGCCCAGCAAGGTCAACAGTTGGCCCAGTTGACCGCCATGATGCAGCAACTCCTGTCAGCCCAGCAACAGCCGTCACCTCCGCCTGCACCTGCTGCTCCATCACAGCCTGCAGTCGTCTCCAGTGCCAGAATCCGCTTGTCCTTGCCGGACAAGTATGACGGTGATCCGAAGCAGTGCCATGGGTTCCTGTCGCAGTGCTCACTCCATCTCGAGTTACTGGCCGACCAGTTCCCGTCCGAAGGAGCCAAGGTGGCCTTCATACTCAGCTTGCTTTCCGGGAAGGCCCTGGCCTGGGCTACACCTTTATGGGATCGCTTGGACCCAGCCACTACCTCCGTCCAGAGCTTCTGTCAAGAGTTCCGGATTGTTTTGGAGGAACCTGCCCGGGTTACCTCCGCAGAATCTGCTTTGCTAAACCTGACCCAAGGAGGCTCTACCGTGGGTGAATACGCCATCCGATTCTGTACCCTTGCCTCCGAGTTGAATTGGAACAATGATGCCCTTTGTGCCACTTTCAAGAAGGGACTAAGTAGTGAAGTTAAAGACGTCCTAGCTGCATGGGAGATACCATCTACCCTCAGTGACTTTACTCTACTGGACACTTGGATCGACAAGCGTTTCGCCGAGAGACAAGAGGAACTCCTTCAGGAGAAAGAGAGAGCTCGTCAAAGACGCTATCCTCGTCTGGCTCCCGTTTTTCAGCGTCCACCACAACCCGTCTCTGGGCCTCCCGCCGTGGAAGCCATGCAGGTGGACCTGTCTCAGCCGGACCCCGCAGGAACGAAGCTGTCGCAGAGACGAGAATTTGTGTCTGTATTGCGCCAGTACCGAGCACTTCCTCAGAGATTGTCCTCTTCGCCCACCGCGTTCGGGAAACGCTCGCACCTAGTAAACGTGGGAGAGGCGTTGCTAGGTGTGGATTCTTCCTCTCCACGTCTCATGGTATCAGTGCAGCTTTCCGTTTCCCCCAAGTCTACCTTCACTGCCACCGCCTTCTTGGATTCTGAATCTGCTGGCAATTTCATCCATGCCTCCTTGATTGACAAGTATCAAATCCCTGTGGTCTTTTTGCCCAAGCCATTTGTCATTTCTACAGTCAACGGGGAGAGACTTTCCGCCACTGTGCAGTACCGCACTTTGCCATTACAGATGGGCATCGGGTTTTTGAATACTGAAACGTTGGAGTTCTTGGTCCTTCCTTTCTGCTCCTCTGAACTCCTCTTGGGTCTGCCATGTCTTCTGCGCCACTCTCCCATCCTGGATTGGTCCTCCGGAGAGATCCTGAGGTGGGGTCCCTCCTGCTCCGGCTGTTGTCTCAAGTCTGTTCTTGTTGTTCCCCCGCCACCTGGTCTTCCGGAGCCTTACCACTGCTTTGCTGACGTTTTTTGCAAGAAGCAAGCCAAAGTTCTTCCACCTCATAGACCTTACGATTGTACTATCGATTTGGTGCCCGTACTACTCCACCCCGGGGTAGAATTTACCCACTCTCACCACCAGAGATTCTCGCCATGTCGGAGTACACTTTCGTGAAAATCTACAGAGGTGTTTCATAAGGAAATCTTCCTCTCCCACTGGGGCCGTTTTTTTCTTTGTTACCAAGAAGGAAGGTTCCCTCCGTCCTTGCATAGACTACAGAGGTCTTAACAAGATTACTGTCAAGAACCGTTACCCTCTTCCCTTGATCTCTGAATTATTTGACCATCTCCGTGGGGCTAGGATCTTCACCAAGTTGGATCTGCGAGGAGCTTACAATCTGATCTGAATCCGAGAGGGTGACGAGTGGAAGACCGCTTTCAACACACGGGATGGCCATTTTGAATACTTGGTGATGCCATTTGGTCTTTGCAATGCACCTGCTGTGTTCCAGGAATTTGTCAAAGACATTTTCAGAGATTTGCTTTACACCTGCGTGGTCGTGTACCTTGACGACATCCTCATCTTCTCCTCCAACCTGGACCAACACCGGGTCCATGTTCGTCAAGTTCTTTCACGCCTTAGAAAGAATCGCCTGTATGCTAAGATCGAGAAGTGTCTGTTCGAGCAGTCCAGTCTGCCCTTCCTAGGATACATCATTTCAGCCCATGGTTTACAGATGGACCCACCCAAGCTCTCTGTGGTACTGGACTGGCCACACCCCTCTGGACTCCGTGCCATTCAAAGATTTTTGGGTTTCACCAATTATTATAGGCAATTCATTCCCCATTACTCCACTCTGGTGTCGCCCATTGTAGCACTGACCAAAAAAGGAGCTAATCCCAAATCTTGGCCCTCTCAAGCTGAAGAGGCCTTCCAGTCATTGAAAGCCTCTTTTGCCTCCGCACCGGTACTCTCCAGACCTGACCCCACTTAGCCATTTTCCCTGGAAGTCGATGCCTCCTCCGTAGGCGCCGGAGCGATACTCACCCAGAAGTCGCCCAGGGGCAAGACACTTTCTTGCGGCTTCTACTCCAAGACCTTCACTCGCGCCGAGAGAAACTATTCTATTGGTGATAGGGAACTATTGGCCATAAAATTGGCACTCGAGGAGTGGAGGCATCTTCTCGAGGGATCCATCCACCCTGTGAGTATTTTCACGGACCACAAGAACCTTGCCTATCTCCAATCTGCACAAAGGCTGAATCCACGTCAAACTCGCTGGTCCTTGTTCTTTGCTCGCTTTAATTTTGTGATTCATTTTCGGCCAGCGAGCAAGAACATAAGGGCTGATGCCCTTTCCCGCTCTTCCGACGTGCTGGGTGACGAGATAACACCTCAGCATATAATTCCGCCTGAGCGCCTAATTGCCGTTGCTCCAGTGGAACTGCGCTCTCTCCCTCCAGGCAAGTCCTATGTGCATCCACGTCAGCGTCTACGAGTCCTCAAGAAGGGCCATGCCTCTTTATTCGCAGGTCATCCTGGGGTACAGAAGACTCTTCTGCTCATCTCCCAAAGATACTGGTGGCCTACTATGGAGAAAGATGTCTCGGACTACGTCCAAGCTTGCATGATTTGTGCTCGGGACAAGTCACCTTGCCAGAAGCCAGCTGGTCTCCTCTTGCCCCTCCCTATTCCTGAGGTCCCGTGGTCTCACATCGCCATGGACTTTGTTAAAGATCTACCCTCCTCCCATGGAATGACGGTCATTTGGGTCGTAGTAGATCGCTTCTCGAAGATGGCCCACTTTGTACCTCTGCCTGGTCTTCCATCTGCACCAGTGTTAGAAAAACAGTTTTTTCAGCATATTTTTCGCCTCCATGGTCTTCCCAAGCACATTGTCTCAGACCGTGGGGTACAATTTGTCTCCAAATTTTGGAGGGCTCTATGTGGTCAGCTCGGGGTCAAGTTGGACTTCTCATCTTCCCATCATCCTCAGTCTAATGGCCAGGTGGAACGGGTCAATCAAATTTTGGGAGACTATTTACGCCACTTCGTGTCCTCACGCCACAATGACTGGTCTGATCTGCTTCCCTGGGCAGAATTTTCTTATAATTACAAAAACTCCTCTGCCTCTAACAAGTCTCCATTTTTTGTAGTTTTTGGTCGCCATCCTCTTCCACCGCTGCCGCTGACTTCCTCTTCTCCCGTACCTGCTGTTGACGACCTTGTCCGGGATTTCTCATCTATCTGGTGAGAGACCCGCACTGCTCTCCTCAAAGCCTCTGCCCGCATGAAATCTCAGGCAGACAAGAAACGCAGAGCTCCTCCAGAGTTTTTTCCTGGTGACAAAGTTTGGCTCTCCTCCAAATATATCCGATTCAAGGTCCCAAGCGTCAAGTTGGGTCCCCACTACTTAGGACTCTATAAAATCAAGAAGCCAATCAATCCAGTATCTTATCAACTCCTTCTTCCCTCAGGATTCCCAACTCTTTCCATGTCTCCCTCCTAAAACCTGCCATCGCTTCTCCCCCAAGGTCTCTTCTCCTACCCCTGTGACTGGCACAACGGATGTGTTCTCTGTCAAGGAGATTTTGGCGTCCAAGCTCATCCGGGCGAGAAGATTTTTTCTAGTCGACTGGGAGGACTGCGGTCCTGAGGAGAGATCTTGGGAGCCTGAGGAGAACATCTTGGATTGCAGCCTCATCTTCAGTTTCCTTGGTACCAAAAGGAGGGGGGAGACCAAAGGGGGGGGGGGGGGAATACTGTAACAGTGAGCGCTCGCGTCCCGTCCTCTGTACCGGAGCGCTCGCTGTCTCTGCCCCTGTCTGCTCTATCCCGACGCTTCCCGGTGACCTAGTAAAAGCGTTCCTATTGTTCTGTGTTGCCCTTGCTGTTACCGACCCGTTGCCCGTGACTACCGCTTGTGAACCCGTACTGCCTGTCCTGACCTGTTGCCTGACTATCGCCTGTGAACCTGTGCCGCCTGCCCTGACCTTTGCTACGTCTGACTACGCTTCTGCCTGCTCCTCCTGTACCGCGCCTGTCTCAGCTACCAGAGGGGTTGAGTTGCTATCGGGTGGAACGACCTGGGGGCTAGCTGCCGCAGCAAGACCATCCCCCTTTGCGGCAGGCCCTGGTGAAGACCAGTAGTCCCTTAGACTCCGTTCGACTGGTACGGCCCACGTCATCGCCCCTCTGATTCAGTGGATCCACCTCCTGTCACCTGACCGATATCTTACAGCAGTGTCACCTCTCCAGTCATCACCAGACCCCTCCATTACTGTATAATGTCCCAGCATTCCCAGCAGTGTCACCTCTCCAGTCATCACCAGACCCCACCATTACTGTATAATGTCCCAGCATTCCCAGCAGTGTCACCTCTCCAGTCATCACCAGACCCCTCCATTACTGTATAATGTCCCAGCAGTATCACCTCTCCAGTCATCACCAGACCCCTCCAGTACTGTATAATGTCCCAGCAGTGTCCTCTCTCCAGTCATCACCAGACCCCTCCATTACTGTATAATATCTCAGCATTCCCAGCAGTGTCACCTCTCCAGTCATCACCAGACTCCACCATTACTGTATAATGTCCCAGCATTCCCAGCAGTGTCACCTCTCCAGTCATCACCAGACCCCTCCATTACTGTATAATGTCCCAGCAGTGTCACCTCTCCAGTCATCACCAGACCCCTCCATTACTGTATAATGTCCCAGCAGTGTCACCTCTCCAATCACCAGACTCCTCCATTACTGTATAATGTCCCAGCAGTGTCACCTCTCCAGTCATCAACAGACCCCTCCATTACTGTATAATGTCCCAGCAGTGTCCCCTCTCCAGTCATCCCCAGACTCCTCCATTACTGTATAATGTCCCAGCATTCCCAGCAGTGTCACCTCTCCAGTCATCACCAGACCCCTCCATTACTGTATAATGTCCCAGCAGTGTAACCTCTCCAGTCATCACCAGACCCCTCCATTACTGTATAATGTCCCAGCAGTGTCACCTCTCCAGTCATCACCAGACCCCTCCATTACTGTATAATGTCCCAGCAGTGTCACCTCTCCAGTCATCACCAGACCCCTCCATTACTGTATAATGTCCCAGCATTCCCAGCAGTGTCACCTCTCCAGTCATCACCAGACCCCTCCATTACTGTATAATGTCCCAACAGTGTCACCTCTCCAGTCATCACCAGACCCCTCCATTACTGTATAATGTCCCAGCAGTGTCACCTCTCCAGTCATCCCCAGACCCCTCCATTACTGTATAATGTCCCAGCAGGGTCACCTCTCCAGTCAGCAGCTCCATCATCTTGTTGATGAGTTCTAGGATCTTCTGTTCATCCATTTCCTCATGTATCAGGGAGTGAGGTGGGGGCTCCGGGATTGGGCTCAGGGTTCCTCCCCATCCTTCATACACAGGGGCCCGACAGCGCCCACTAGAGGACTTCTTCACTACTGTGTAATCCTGTGTATGGAGAGACACATTAATATCACTACATACATTCACAGAATCCCTCAATTCTCCAGTCATATCCATCTGTTATTACATAGATAAGAATCAGGTCATATGACATCACTCCCAGAATCCCTCACCTCTCCAGTCATATCCATCTGTTATTCCATAGATAAAAATGAGGTCATGTGACATCACTCCCAGAATCCCTCACCTCTCCAGTAAGCCGGAAGAGTATCTGTAGGGTGAGGTTTATGATCCTGTCGGCCATCTTGTTCCTGTCTCTCTCCATGGTTGATGGGTCATCCAGGAGAATTCTCTTATATAGAAGATATCAGCAGACGATCCTGGATTGGAGAAACCTGAAGGGAAGAAGAGGAGACGATGATAAACCGCACCAGAATCTATGGAGAAATTAAATCCATTTCCTGGAGATAATCTGGGGAAACATCTGAGGAGACATTATAGTCACAATCATGGAGGCTGTAAACCTAGTCAGGGGATCCATCATAGTCTGGGGCGGAGTCATGGGGGATGGGCAAAATATGGAGACATTAATCCAATGCTCTTTAGTTCTTACTGACAAGAGGGGGTGGGGGTGTTGGCTTTTTAACTATATTTTTTCCTTGGAAAAGGAACTTTCGCTTTCTATTTCCTGCATTCTACACAGGATCCGGCCCGTTGTCTTCTCCGAGCTCCAGGAACAGGACCTCACTTCCTCTTTTGGACGGTGTTCACATGGGTGATGAGGAGGGATTAATGGACATTTTCGATTAAAATCCATATTGGTAGTCGCTGTTGACAATTTCCTTTACAGATAAATCGTGCACCGATTAGTTGTTTCAGAAATCCTCAAAGTAGAGCGCAGCATACCACAGTGACATCATCATTACGGATGACCATTCGGGCCGTACGGCTGGGCTTATGATCTAGAAGAAATGCCAAGTCAGGGTTAATGACAATCTCCCGGTTTTGGAAGGCGGCTCCACTTCCCCCTCAATGTCCTCTATCTCACCAGGATACAGAGCACGATTTCCAATCATAATCCTGGAGTTACAGGAGACGGTCGGGCGATGACTTTCATCAGGACTTGATCATTGAATATAACGGTCATATTGGGTAAACGGCGCTGACAAGACATCTGTCCTGTATTATAACAGCGTTTACCACATTGTCCTCCTCAGTTACTGATGCGGTCACATGACACATTTCTGCGCATTTCGTACTCGGATTCACATAAAGCGTTGGTGGGATCATAAGTGAATGGATCCGTGTCACACTGGGAATTATTGTCCCGGAATGTTAGGTAATTGTCCAGAATCTGAGCAGAAACCCAATCTGGTCTCCAGGCTTGGTACGACACTATGTTGGGAGTTTGAATCCTGACGGGGATGTTGTCCCTCCAGGTACCCACATTATAGACCCTTTTCATATGGAACACATTGTTTTTGGTAACAAAGGGTGGTGGGAGATCCACCAGGACCACAGTAGCGGCCATCTTAGATTGATATCTGGAGGCCGCTCAGAATCGTAGCCTCCAAAAGAAGTGTCCGATACCTGGAGGAAGGAGACTGATCAGGCGACAGGATGGGCGGGGAGGTGACCTGCATCCCTTCACCATCCAGACATCCCCTGGGGGGCAGTATAGGCAGGAGATCAGGTAAATGAGTGCTGGCAGGCACAGAGCTTCCACAGAGCTTTGATTGTGAGAGTTAAAGGGTTAATGATGACCGCCCGTTTCTCACTACTGAAACTGCTAAAACTCTCATTATTGCTTTGATTCACTCCCGCCTCGACTACTGTAACTCTTTACTAATAGGCCTTCCTTTCTCCAAACTCTCTCCTCTCCAGTCAATCCTTAATGCCGCAGCCAGACTCATCTTCCTCTCCAGCCGCTACACCGACGCCTCCTCCCTGTACCAGTCACTACACTGGTTACCAATTCAGTCCAGAATACAGTACAAAATCCTCAGTCTCACACACAAAGCTCTCCACAATGCTGCACCTCCCTACATCTCCTCTCTCATCTCTGTCTACTATCCTACACGTTCTCTCTGATCTGCTAATGATCTCACACTAACATCTTCTATAATCCAAACTTCTCACTCCCGTCTCCAAGACTTCACTCGTGCTGCACCGGTTCTCTGGAATGCTATCCCTCAATCCCTCAGACTCAACAACAACATCCATAGTTTCAAACATGGCCTGAAAACACATCTCTTCAGACAGGCCTACAACAGTCTCTAATTGGCCTCAACATACCCCCAACCAGGGACGTGCACAGACATTTTGAAGGGCAGGGGCTCAAATAAAAAAAGAGGGCACTTTTCATAATTTAAAAAACGTCTGCCAGACTTAATGGGCAGATGTGCTGCGGCCCAGGCACACAGTGGACTCCCGCCAGGCCTCCTCGATATTCCTATGCCCATAAAAGTTGGTGTTTTTGTAAAATCAAGTCAAGAACAGTTTCTATGAAGGTCGGCCATGTGTATATACACTTTGGCTGTGCAGTCAGTCTTATTTACAGAAAACATGTGACAGCTGCCCTATAATATACTGAATTATAGAGGAGATTTATCAAACCTGTGCAGAGAAAGATCGGTGCAGTCGCCCATAGCAACCAATCAGATCGTTTTGCAGAAGGCTTTTCCTCTGCAAAGGTTTTAATAAATCTCCCCCTATATGCCCCGGTCTGACCTCTATACGACAGAACCCATCACCAATCACGAGCACCCATCACCCAGCACCAATCACCCAGCACCAATCACCCAGCACCAATCACCAATCACCCATCACCCATCACCCAGCACCCATCACCCAGCACCCAGCACCCATCACCCAGCACCCATCACCCATCACCCAGCACCCAGCACCCAGCACCCATCACCCATCACCCAGTACCCATCACCCATCACCCATCACCCATCACCCATCACCCAGCACCCATCACCCAGCACCAATCACCCAGCACCAATCACCCACCTTATGCAAGAATCTCCACACAGCTCTGGTTCTTACACTGAAGAAATGGGCACCACACAAATATATGCTTACAGTCTACAATATACTAGAGTTGGCAAAAAAAAAAAAAAAAGAATTATAAATATACAAAGATGGCCAGGCATAGCACAGCATACAGGATGGAGGCAGGGAAGCTCCGCCTCCATTGCGCACAAGACTGACTTCACATACTAGCAATGTGGGGCAATACCTAGAAAATGGAAAGACCAATTTTTGTATACTGCACTGTAACCTAGTGTATTGGGTTTAGTGCGAGTAAACAGCCTGTCAGTTTCCCTTTAATTATATACCATACCCCCCCTTAATTCCCTATATACTGTGCCACCATTCATCTATTAATTCCCTATATACTGTGCCACCATTCATCTATTAATTCCCTATATACTGTGCCACCATTCATCTATTAATTCCCTATATACTGTGCCACCATTCATCTATTAATTCCCTATATACTGTGCCACCATTCATCTATTAATTCCCTATATACTGTGCCACCATTCATCTATTAATTCCCTATATACTGTGCCACCATTCATCTATTAATTCCCTATATACTGTGCCACCATTCATCTATTAATTCCCTATATACTGTGCCACCATTCATCTATTAATTCCCTATATACTGTGCCACCATTCATCTATTAATTCCCTATATACTGTGCCACTATTATTTAACTATACCATGCCACCATTCATCTATTAATTCCCTATATACTGTGCCACCATTCATCTATTAATTCCCTATATACTGTGCCACCATTAATGATCTATATACTGTGCCACCATTCATCTATTAATTCCCTATATATTGTGCCACCATTCATCTATTACCTATATACTGTGCCACCATTCATCTATTAATTCCCTATATACTGTGCCACCATTAATGAACTATATACTGTGCCACCATTAATCTATTAATTCCCTATATACTGTGCCACCATTCATCTATTAATTCCCTATATACTGTGCCACTATTCATCTATTAATTCCCTATATACTACGCCACTATTATTTAACTATACCATGCCACCATTCATCTATTAATTACCTATATACTGTGCCACCATTCATCTAT
>NC_079189.1:614725149-614865020 GCF_029499605.1 Hyla sarda
AAAAAAAAGAAAATAAGCTTTCTCTTGCCTGACTAGGCTCCCCCGGTGCTCCGGTACAGGTGATCGGTCCCCGGGCTGTATTCTTCTTACTTCCTGTTAGCCCGGCACGTCACACGGAGCTTCAGCCTATCACCGGCCGAGGCGGGACATCGCTGCGGCCGGTGATAGGTTGAAGCTCCGTGTGATGTGTCGGGCTAACAGGAAGTAAGAAGAATAAATCCCGGGGACCGAATGCCTGTACCAGAGCACCGGGGGAGCCTAGGCAGGCAAGAGAAAGCTTATTTTCTTTTTTTTTGCAGCCCGGAACGGATACAATAAGAAAAGTGAGCACCGGTCATGTCCTTTTACCCTTTAGATTCCCTGATCAAAGTCGATTGCAGGATCTAAAATGAGTAAAATGCAGTTGTTGGGGGGCGGAGTCTAGATCAGCTGAGATGACGGCCGGAGGGCCCCTTACCATGCTCTGTGCTCAGATCGGGGCTCTAAGTATACAGACACCTCCACAGCCTGTATAAGCCGAGCACCGATAACACTGATCACTATGGCAGAGCGTTATTCAGGGTTTGTAATAGAAGCCTCTCCCCTAATAAGTTTATATCCCATTTTTGTAATAAAACAATGTAGGTAGGCGTGGCTTAGACATGGCGCTGTACGGTTGTTTTTCTAGGGAGCGCCGTGCCGACCAGCGGTTGTTTGCCTGATTTCCTACCTATACTGCCCCCCAGGGGATATCTGGATGGTGAAGGTATCAGGTCACTTACCCGCCCATCCTGTCACCTGGTCAGTCTCTTTTCTCCGGGTATCAGCCACTTCTTCCATACAGGACTATCTAAGCATCAGGATTTTTAAGTTTCTGCTGCGCCCATATTATTACTTAAGACAGTGTTTCCAAACCAGCGTGCCTCCAACTGTTGTAAAACTACAACTCCCAGCATGCCCTGACAGACAAATGCTGTAACAGCTGGAGGCCCCCTGCTTGGGAAACACTGACTCCGGTGGTGGCCCAGACCCTGCGTGTGTAACGGTATATGATGCTCGGCCTCTGCTGCAGGTAATAGCAGGTTCTTCCGGGGGACATATCACAATTCACATAAAATCCTGATGTAATTGTGATGTATATTGTGCCCCCTAGTGGACACATTTCAGTATTCTTCATTGGACAATGTCATATTGAATCCCTCTATTCTTCTCCCTGCTCTGATGAAGACGTTCTGAATACACCGCAGCCTCAGAGATTAGGAGAAATGGATTCACAACGTCTTCAGCAGAGCAGGGAGAGCGACCTCAGAAGACCTGGAGGACCAGAGCGCCACCACTGGACGGGAGAGGGGAGTGCGCTCTAGTCTCTTATTTTACAGCCCTCGGACAATGGATTTTGTTTTATGGAGAAATCTGAAAACTCCAATAATGTCTCCTCAGATGTTTCCCCAGATTATCTCCAGGAAATGGATTTTATTTCTCCATAGAATCTGGTGCGGTTTATCATCGTCTCCTCTTCTTCCCTTCAGGTTTCTCCAATCCAGGATCCTCTGCTGATATCTTCTATATAAGAGAATTCTCCTGGATGACCCATCAACCATGGAGAGAGACAGGAACAAGATGGCCGACAGAATCATAAACCTCACCCTACAGATACTATTCCGGCTTACTGGAGAGGTGAGGGATTCTGGGAGTGATGTCACATGACCTCATTCTTATCTATGTAATAACAGATGGATATGACTGGAGAGGTGAGGGATTCTGGGAGTGATGTCACAGGACCTCATTCTTATCTATGTAATAACAGATGGATATGACTGGAGAGGTGAGGGATTCTGGGAGTGATGTCACATGACCTCATTCTTATCTATGTAATAACAGATGGATATGACTGGAGAGGTGAGGGATTCTGGGAATGTATGTAGTGATTTTAATGTGTCTCTCCATACACAGGATTACACAGTAGTGAAGAAGTCCTCTAGTGGGTGCTGTCGGGCCCCTGTGTGTGAAGGATGGGGAAGAACCCTGAGCCCAATCCCGGGGCCCCCACCTCACTCCCTGATACATGAGGAAATGGATGAACAGAAGATCCTAGAACTCATCAACAAGATGATGGAGCTGCTGACTGGAGAGGTGACCCTGCTGGGACATTATACAGTAATGGAGGGGTCTGGTGATGACTGGAGAGGTGACCCTGCTGGGACATTATACAGTATTGGAGGGGTCTGGTGATGACTGGAGAGGTGACACTGCTGGGACATTATAAAGTAATGGAGGGGTCTGGAGATGACTGGAGAGGTGACACTGCTGGGACATTATACAGCAATGGAGGGGTCTGGTGATGACTGGAGAGGTGACACTGCTGGGACATTATACAGTAATGGAGGGGTCTGGTGATGACTGGAGAGGTGACACTGCTGGGACATTATACAGTAATGGAGGGGTCTGGTGATGACTGGAGAGGTGACACTGCTGGGACATTATACAGTAATGGAGGAGTCTGGTGATGACTGGAGAGGTGACACTGCTGGGACATTATACAGTAATGGAGGGGTCTGGTGATGACTGGAGAGGTGACACTGCTGGGACATTATACAGTAATGGAGGGGTCTGGTGATGACTGGAGAGGTGACCCTGCTGGGAATGCTGGGACATTATACAGTAATGGAGGGGTCTGGAGATGACTGGAGAGGTGACCCTGCTGGGACATTATACAGTAATGGAGGGGTCTGGTGATGACTGGAGAGGTGACACTGCTGGGACATTATAAAGTAATGGAGGGGTCTGGAGATGACTGGAGAGGTGACACTGCTGGGACATTATACAGTAATGGAGGGGTCTGGTGATGACTGGAGAGGTGACCCTGCTGGGACATTATACAGTAATGGAGGGGTCTGGTGATGACTGGAGAGGTGACACTGCTGGGACATTATACAGTAATGGAGGGGTCTGGTGATGACTGGAGAGGTGACACTGCTGGGACATTATAAAGTAATGGAGGGGTCTGGAGATGACTGGAGAGGTGACACTGCTGGGACATTATACAGCAATGGAGGAGTCTGGTGATGACTGGAGAGGTGACACTGCTGGGACATTATACAGTAATGTAGGGGTCTGTTGATGACTGGAGAGGTGATACTGCTGGGACATTATACAGTAATGGAGGGGTCTGGTGATGACTGGAGAGGTGACACTGCTGGGAATGCTGGGACATTATACAGCAATGGAGGGGTCTGGTGATGACTGGAGAGGTGACACTGCTGGGACATTATACAGTAATGGAGGGGTCTGGTGATGACTGGAGAGGTGACACTGCTGGGAATGCTGGGACATTATACAGTAATGGAGGGGTCTGGTGATGATTAGAGAGGTGACACTGCTGGGACATTATACAGTAATGGAGGGGTCTGGTGATGACTGGAGAGGTGACACTGCTGGGAATGCTGGGACATTATACAGTAACACCACTGGAGGGGACGGGGTGATGACTGTATCATTATGTGTCAGGTTCCTATAAGGTGTCAGGACGTGGCGGTCTATTTCTCCATGGAGGAGTGGGAGTATGTAGAAGGACACAAGGATCAGTACAAGGATCAGGTGATGATGGAGGATCAGCAGCCCCTCACATCACCAGGTAATAGACATGACTATATACACACGTCCTCTCATTATTTGTATGTAAAGAATGAATTCAGTCTCTGTATGTGTTCCCTACAGTCAGATCCAGTAAGAGAACAGCACCAGAGAGGTGTCCCCGTCCTCTTGATGACCAAAATATGGAGGACATTACTACAGGGAAAGATCTGATCTATATTAATGCTACAGACATAAAGGAAGAAGAAGAGACAGATGTGAGCGGTGATGAGCAGTATAAGGAGGACAGTCCTATAGGTAACCACCAAGGTGAGTAGTAACCACTAAATATAGAGAAGAGTCACAGATTTTTCTGCTGTAATAATTGTGTAGAATTCTTTAATCTCTCTGTCCTGTCTCTTTCTTGCTGTATATTCATCCATTCAGCCAAAATGCAAACTAATGTGATACTACAGCTGGAATATGGACAAGAAACCAAGAACCAATGTGTACAAGTCCGATTTCTTAAATGGGCACTGTCAGATACAATAACTTTTGATATGTTCTAAAGCATGCATAAACAATGGGAGAGATTTATCAAAAAGTTGCTGAGTTGCCCGTAGCAACCAATCAGATCGCTTCTTTCAGTTTAGAAAGGGCCTGTGAAAAATGAAAGAAGCGATCTGATTGGTTTCTATAGGCAATTTAGCAACTTTTCCTCTGGACAGGTTTTGATAAATTCCCCCAATATGTTTCGCAATTGCTTTCATCAAAACATTTTCAGTATTTCATACTTAAAAAGCCATTCAAAAAACTGTCCACTAGGGGTCGCCCTGCCTCCTGGGACACATACCAGTCCTGCAGTGTCCAGTGATCATTGACATGTCATGGAGAGTGAGGGAGGGGGAGGAGTCATCACAGTGAGGAGAAGAGAGGGACACGCCCCCTGCCTCTGCATGGACAGAAACTTTACCGAGCAATGATGGAGACCTATACAAGATAAAACAATACACAACATGGAGACTTATACCAGATAACACAATACACAACATGGAGACATATACCAGATAACACTATACACAACATGGAGACATATACCAGATAACACAATACACAACATGGAGACATATACCAGATAACACTATACACAACATGGAGACATATACCAGATAACACAATACACAACATGGAGACATATACCAGATAACACTATACACAACATGGAGACATATACCAGATAACACAATACACAACATGGAGACATATACCAGATAACACAATACACAACATGGAGACATATACCAGATAACACAATACACAACATGGAGACATATACCAGATAACACGATACACAACATGGAGACATATACCAGATAACACAATACACAACATGGAGACATATACCAGATAACACAATACACAACATGGAGACATATATACCAGATAACACAATACACAACATGGAGACATATACCAGATAACACAATACACAACATGGAGACATATATACCAGATAACACAATACACAACATGGAGACATATATACCAGATAACACAATACACAACATGGAGACATATACCAGATAACACAGTACACAACATGGAGACATGTTCCAGATAACACAATACACAACATGGAGATATATATACCAGATAACACAATACACAACATGGAGACATATACCAGATAACACAGTACACAACATGGAGACATATACCAGATAACACAATACACAACATGGAGATATATACCAGATAACACAATACACAACATGGAGAAATATACCAGATAACACTATACACAACATGGAGACATATACCAGATAACACAATACACAACATGGAGACATATACCAGATAACACAATACACAACATGGAGAAATATACCAGATAACACTATACACAACATGGAGACATATATACCAGATAACACAATACACAACATGGAGACATATACCAGATAACACAGTACACAACATGGAGAAATATACCAGATAACACTATACACAACATGGAGACATATACCAGATAACACAATACACAACATGGAGACATATACCAGATAACACAATACACAACATGGAGACATATACCAGATAACACAATACACTACATGGAGATATATACCAGATAACACAATACACAACATGGAGACATATACCAGATAACACAATACACAACATGGAGACATATACCAGATAACACAATACACAACATGGAGAAATATACCAGATAACACTATACACAACATGGAGACATATACCAGATAACACAATACACAACATGGAGACATATACCAGATAACACAATACACAACATGGAGACATATACCAGATAACACAATACACAACATGGAGACATATACCAGATAACACAATACACAACATGGAGACATATACCAGATAACACAATACACAACATGGAGACATATACCAGATAACACAATACACAACATGGAGATATGTGTGAAGGCTAATTATTATTTGTGGGAGGGGCGGGGACTTCGCTATAAGAACTCGCGGCAGCTTCTGTGCGTGACGCCGCGGGTTCTTCACGTTACTGCAGATCAGTTGACTCTCCGGGTCAGCTGACCGGGAGCAGCTTCAAGCGGCGACACGTGGGTAAGTGGCTAGGGCTGGCTGGGGTAGCGGCGTTCAGCGCAGCCCTTACTCCGGAGGTAAGCCGGAGTTCGGAGGGTACCCTGGCCAGCCCGATTCCGGTTTCATATAATATAGGGACATGCATCCCACGTTGTGTTCTCCAGGCGCCCCCCGTTCTCCAGGCGCCCCCGTGCTCGGTGTGCGCTCCCGGGCTCAGCAAGCCTGCCCCGGCAGGGCATAGTGAGTCAGCGCCGGCAGCCTGACTTCTGACAAGGACACGCCGGCAGTCCCATGAGGAGACTTCGCTCCCCCACGAGCCAACGGTGTCGGGGGTTGGGGGGGGGGTTCACGTCAGCGCTCACTTGCTGGGAAAGCACTGACCAGGTCATATGATGTGTATATACTGCGTGTGGCCAGTATTAAACTGTATTAACTGTATGTGCCCACGTCTTAGTACATGTGAGGCTGCGGTTTCTGTTCAATACGCTCCTCCCTTCGGGCTTGCCGTGCCTCATGCTAATAAAAATAAATAAATAATTAGTTTCATCCAAAACAGGTGAATTCTGATGATTTCGCTGTGGAGATAGGTTCATGTTATTGTTGCCAGTTATTTTCGCGCCGTAGCATCAATACTGTACACACGCTCGCAGCATGTACACACGCTCGTGGGTCTTTACGTTACACACGCTTGCAGCGCGTACGCACGCCCGTAGTGTCTATACTGTGTGCGCGCTGGTTGCGTTTGTGCTGTGTGCTTCATACGGTACACACGCTCGTAGCAGTTATACTGTACACACTCGTAGCATTCATACTGTACACACACTCGTAGCATGTACACACGCTCGTAGCATTTCCACTATACTCATGCTCCTAGCATTTATATGGTACACACGCTCGTAGCTATATATTGTACACACGCTTGTAGCATTTATACTGTATACACGCTCGTAGCATATACATTGTACACACGCTCGTAGCATTTATACTGTTCACACGCTCGTAGCATTTATTCTGTACACACGCTCGTAGCATTTATTCTGTATACACCCTCGCAGCATTCATACTGTACACACACTCGTAGCATTTATACTGTACTCACGCTTGTAGCATTTATACTATACTCACGCTTGTAGCATTTATACTATACTCACGCTTGTAGCATTTATACTGTACTCACGCTTGTAGCATTTATACTATACTCACGCTTGTAGCATTTATACTGTACTCACGCTCGTGGCATTCATACTGTACACACGTTCATAGCATGTACGTACGCTCTTAGTATTCACACTGTACACACACTCATAGCTTATTTACTGCTCACACTCGTAGCTTTTTTACTGCACACACGCTTGCAGCATTCATACTGTACACACGCTCATAGTATGTACACACACTCGTAGCATTTATATTGTACCCGCAAAAAAAAAATTTATAAATATATAAAATAGTTATAGTTGTTCTGTGCACACGCTCCTATAATCTGTGCTATGCAGATGGTCATATAGTCACATATAGTCATGAGGTCGTTCTGTGCACATGTTCCCATAAATTATTCTACGCATACAATCATATAGTTGTTCTATACACACGCTCCTAAAAATGTATTCTTCAATCCTACATACGCTCGTAGTGTTATACTGTTCAAAAATGGCATCACACAGTCGATTATATACCTGTTATGACTGCCGCCCCTTCAGGGGGATGCACTGTGCAACTTTTGTTTCTGACACGTCTTCAGAGCAACAACATCACGTCACATAGGCCGTTGCATACTCTTATACCTGCCACGTCTGCAGGAGGATGCCCTGTGCAATTGTTATTTGCAACACGTCTTCAGAGCAACAACATCATCACATATATGCGGTTGTATAACCTTATACCGGCTACGTCTGCAGGGGGATGCACTGTGCAATTGTTGTTACTGACACATCTTTAGAAATACAAAAGTTAATAAATAAATAAATGTTCATTTTAGCCTCACGTTCATAGTTTGTGCGGTACAGGCTCTCATATTAATTTTTGTCGGTGTATAAGGTCATGGTGTCTGGTTTGGACTAGGCCTTGGTTTTCTGTTATCCTGACACGTTTTCAGGGGTGACCTTGGCCTGCGGCTGTTACTGACACATCTTCAGAGCAGTTTCGCATCTCATACGTCATTTACATTGTCATGGCATTTGACTGTGTTGCATACATCCGACCCACTCAGCTTGGATCAGCACCTTACTTGGGTAAAGCACGCATGCTAGGTTAGAATCCGATCACTTCTGGGGTTGCTTAGGTCACTCTGTGTTGTACTCACAGTCCAGCTGTTTACTTATGCTGGTTGTACATCACGTCCTTTCCAATTCGCTATGCACATTTTGTTTCCTACGGCATGGTTCCCAATGGCTAGTTCAGTTCAGGCTTAGCCTGTGAATTTGGTGGTTCTATGTGGTCCTGGTATTCTTGATGTACACATGGTCTGGCTAGCTATGCCGGGCCCACGTTCATATTGTCATGTTCAGCATATGTGTCAACGAGTTATGCTACGCATGTGCTTATAGCGTCCATACTCAGTACATGTTAATTTGTTCATTCGGTACATACTTTACTTTGGTTGAGGCTCTGCTTCGGATTGACCAGTCAAGTCTACAGGTCAGTCTGGATACAACCTGACACGACTTCAGGTTGGTGACAATGTCATTTTATACATTGTGGCTATTCAGCAGTTGGGTGATGCTACAGGAATTCAACTATATTTTCCGTTGTGAATTACCACGTATATAGGCAATCGTGTTTTCAACCTATATTGGTTTTAGGTTGACGGTCATACTATTAGTTATATACTTAGTTGAGTCTTTTGTTTTTCGGCCTGTCACGTCTACAGGTCGGTTCAGCTACAACCTGACACGACTTCAGGTTATCAGCAATGTCATGTTATATGTTGTGTTATTCAGTAGTTGGGTGATGCTACAAGGGATATAGTTTTATTTACCATTGTGAGTTGCCACGTCTATAGTTAATCATAGTAACAACCTGTCTTGGCTTCAGGTTAATGGTAGTACTATTCTTTACATATTTGCTTGAGTCTTTCATTTTCGGCTTGTCGGTTCAGTTTGTACCTGATACGACCTCAGGTGGGCGACAACATCATTACATGTTTTCATTTGTTTAATTAGCATTCGGGTCATGCATACAGGGACATAGCTTGGTTCAGTAGAGGTTTTGTTTGTCTCGGCTTAGGTTGACGATGATAGTAATTACATGTTGGTTGAGTCTCATCGTCATGTTTTCTGCGTAAGTGGTCTCATTGCCGGTCACATCCATAGGTTGGTTGCAGTGACAACCTGTCACAGGTCTAGGTTAGCGACTAGGTAGTTATTTAAAAAAAAAAGTTGGCACTTGCCGTGGTGCATACGGCATAGGGTTTGTTCTCTGAGGCTTGTCACGTCTAAAGCTCACAGAGAGCCTCCTTCACGCAGTCTGGAATACTTACACAACACTTTGCAATAGATACCCGGAGGATGTCTCACATGCCATTTCATTCCTATTTTGTATTCATCGGGTTTTGCCACTCTTCAAGGTATCCAGCATAACACATTGTCTTGCCCTGACAGGACATCATTGTTTGTGTCCCATGCATCAATCTGCCTTCATGAGTATGCAGAGAGGGAGGTTCGCAAGCCTCTAGCCATCAGCCCTCGTTGGCTGGTTGGTTATCTGCTGCTTTAGGTAATTCCCCATTTGGATATCGGACGGCTAAAGTTAAGGCCGCCTGTTCTTGAGTTGTTGTGGTTTCCTAAGGCCTGAGGAATTTACATACAGGTGCATGGCAGAAGTTACATGCACTTTGTTAGGATGCAGATTATTACACATTGAAATTGTATAGCAGCGAAACGTCATTGCTCGGTCAGGTTATCATCATATGGTATTTTTCATTATTACACAAGTGGCGCTCAGCTCGAGTGTTGCCAGCTTTGCTTTCGCCACGTCAAGGATCCGACGGGGAGCCGCCGCCGCTTTTGTTGTTTTAGGGGGGGCGCAATCACCACTACGTTGCTTGTACGTATTTTTATTAAGCCTTCTGGTAGTGATCTGTCGGTTGTATTCAGCAGCTCACTAGGCATTGGGGCAGCTGTATCAATGCCACGTCATGGTGTGCCAGCACACGTGATTAAGAAATAGAGGGCGCTAAAAATCCAGTATTACGTGCACTGCACCCCCAGTCCATAGTCAGAAATGGATGATGCATTTCAGTCATTGGTGTGGTGATTACTATGTGAGTTAATAGCGTTTTGTTCTGATTATGAGTTTTGCCCTCTATTTTTTCAGGTGTACTCGTTCGCGGCAGTATATGGCACACATCTAACTGCCTAGATAGGTTACAGGATTAGTAGGAATAGGAGTTTAGTATGAGGTTTAGTTAGGTAGGCTCGCTATCCTTATGAGCACCGACCACAAATACCAGATAACACTATACACAACATGGAGACATATACCAGATAAATGGAGACATATACCAGATAACAGAAGAGTCTTTGGAGGATGGATGTAGTGACATTACTAGGATTCTCTCCCTTCCCCCGCTCCAATACTTGTTTCTTAGCAGACAAGAACACCTCAGCTGTTATTAACAAGCAGCACCGCGTTTCCCTGTCTACCATCTAATTAACCAGCCTCTTCCCTGCTGAGCCCTGGCTATTTAGTCTGTTTCAGTTCTGCGAGGCTCTGCCCTTGTGTGGTCTCTGATCTCCATGCATGCTCCTGTTATTCCTTATTTTGATTACTCTGGCCTGTCTGACATCCACTCCTGTTCCTGTCCCTGGTTCTGACTTCTGACTACACTTCTTTCCTGTCTCCTGACTTGGGCTTTTCTTTAGTACCTACCTTGGCTCCTGATCCCTTTCTGTGTATCTGGCAGGTCCTTGGATTCTCCTATTGTTTGTTATTTTTGTATTTTCTATTATTATAATGAAGGTGATTTGTTCTGCACTATCATCTCCATCTGGTTTTGTGGTTCCTGACATTACACAAGGGCCATGAATCCGGATGATGAATCCGGATGATGCAGACAATCCACCAGCACCAAACATTTTCACTATAATGGATCTGCAGGATCAGAGGATTGAGCAATTGGCACTTGGAATGCAGATGCTTTAGACTCGAACGTCTCACCTAGAGCCTCCTGTGCCTCAACCGGCAGCCACCTACGCTCCTGCTTCCGCAACTATTTCTGCTGCCATAGAAGCCATTGCCTCCTGTGGGTTTACTGGATCTGCCCCGCTTCCCCAGCATTATGGGGGCGATCCTAATGAATGTAGAGGCTCCCTGAACCAAGTGGGCATTTATCTGGAAATGGTCCCGCAGTCCTGTCCTAATGATAGAAGTAAGGTAGGATTCCTGATCTCCCTCCTTACTGATAACGCTCTATCCCGGGTGAATCCTCTTTGGAGACTGATAAACGTATTATCTACGACTACAGAGACATTTCATCTCCCTGTCCGTTCTCCCTCTGCGGCAGAGCAGCTCATGTCCATGTAACGGGACGAGAACTGTGGCCAAGAATTCAATTGAGTTTTGTATTCTAGCAGCAGAAGTGTGCTGGGATAAGGAAGCGCTGGTGGACACGTTCTCTCGTGGACTATCTGATATTATACAAGATAAGATTGTGGTCAGAGATCTCAAGGAGCTTTTGTCTTTCACCTTCTTAATTGACAGTAGGTTCAAACCAATTTGGGGACCGCTTGTGGAGGCCTCCTGTCAGATCGTCACCTCAATATTCATGCCCTCCCATGCCTCCCTCACCTCCCATGCCTCCTGGTTCTAAAATGTTTGAAGGCATCGAACCAATGCAATTCAGGACCACCCCCCTTCTGGCAGCAGAGAGGGTTTATAGTAGGATGGAGGGGATGTGTCTTTATTGTGGCAAGTTGGGACCTTTGCTCGGATCATGCCAAACCTAGTCAGGAAACACTTGCACCTGAGGTCCTGCCACGGACAGATCTTGGGTGGGCAGAGCGGCAGGAATACAACGAAAGTAAAAGAAGGGCATAGCACATTTACAGCAAAACCTCGGCTGATATTAACGATAGCTCCTTATTTCCCTGGCTACCTGTAATCAGCCAGCCCCTTCCCTGCTGGGTCCTGGCTATTTAAGTGCAACAGAGACCACGTAAGGGCAGAGGCAGTCTGATCTCAAAGCGTGTTTCTGTTGTTCCTGATTGTAATTACCATGTATGACTATGGTCTGGCTGACATCCACTATGGTCGATTCTTTGCGTCAGCACAATTACTACTATACCCAATTTACATGGTTGTTTGTTTTTTGTTTGTTTTTTAATGACTTACTTTGAACTAGAGGATGAGATCATCACATATCAGATTCTGAAATGTAACCCCTTCCCGCAAATGCACGTGTATTTACATCCATTGCGGACCCCGCTGTATGAAGCTATCAGCAACCTGAACCCATGGCTAATGTCAGACATTATGGCAATAACTCTTTAGAAGTTGATCGCCGAGTCTGAAAGTGGTAAATCCTATTCCCAGCGAGCTCAGTGGGCTGATCACGGCTGCCGCGGTGAATCCAAGGAATCCCAATCAGCTGAGACGAAGATGGGGGGGTCTCTTACCTTGCTACCTGCCATGCGATCAGTTCTCCAACCTTGCAGTTAGCTATGCCAGGCTGAAGCAATGGAGCACCCATAACACTGATAAATGTTCTCCTATGGAGAAGGATTGATCAGTGTATGCAATCTAAAGATTACATGTCATAGTCCCCTACACCCCCTCCCATAGACTTGCATTTAGGGGGTGTGGTGTGACATCACAAGGGCGTGGTCATGAAGTTACCACCCTCGCCGCCCGCTCCAAGCATTCATAACAAAATGTTCTAAACGCTGGGGGCAGTGGAGAACCCTTTTAAGGGTGTATGGGAAGGTCTCGGGATTCAAGCCCCCTCTATACCTGGTGGCTCTTGGCTGCATTCAGTAACTGAGGGCGGTTGCTAATAGTTGACACGGAGCAATCTCTGATGCTGGCTATTAACCACTTAGATGCTGCTGTCACGGCCTTCGTAAGCGTCATTGGTGGAGCAGTGTTCCGGATTGGCTTTTTGTGAAGCGATCACAGGGATCTGATCCATTATTATGTCGGCCCGAAGCCTTTGTCACTGCCGAGACTCTGCTATTGATACAACCTGTCTATGGTCGGCTCTAATGGATCAGTGCAGTACTTATGTGCTGCATTAATTTGTATGAGCCATCCAATGACTAAACCCTTTCCCCAATATTTTTTTTTAATTTTTTTTGTTAAATTTTAAAACTGTTTGTTATTGTTATGAAAAAGCATTAAAGGGGTACTCCAGCCCTAAGATATCTTATGATGTCACGCCCCCTCCCATAGACTTGCATAGTGGGGGGTGACGTTAACACGGGGGCGGAGTCGTGACATCATGATACTCAGGCCCCGTGGTCGGCACCTGGCAGTTTGTGAGCTGGCAGCGCGGCGTGCAACTGAAAGAGGTGGGTGCCGAATGCAAGATTGCGGGACCCCCGTGGTTAGACATCTTATCCCCTATCCATAAGATGTCTTAGGGCCGGAGTACCCCTTTAAAGCATAAAGAAAACTAGGCAAATTAGATATCGTTGTGATTACATTGACCTGAAAAATAATTTTACCACACACTGAATGAAAGATGTCATAACAAAGAGAGATCGGTCCCGCAAATAAATAAATGGCTCCTAGGAGAGGAGTAAAATGAAAACGCAAAAGCTTAAATTATCTGGGTTGTTAAGGGGTTAATACTGATAGTAAAATCTGTGTTCTTCTCTGCAGATTCTTGTACCAGGAGATCAGAGGAGAAGCTTATATCTTCAGATTATAAAGCAGATGATGATATCACACAAGATACATATGAAGAACATTCCATTATCCCAGATACACCCTCAGCCCTTCACAGCCAAGATCTGTCATCTCATCCTTATATACAGGTCCTGTCTTCTCATTCATCACAGGATGTTAAAGAAAAAAAAGGTCATACATATAAGGAATGATGGACATCAAAAAGATCGTACAGGAAAGAAACCATATTCATGCTCAGAATGTGGGAAATGTTTTGCTCAGAAATCAACTCTTCTTGAGCATCAAAGAACTCACACAGGAGAGAAGCTGCTTTCATGCTCAGAATGTGAGAAATGTTTTACTAAGAAATCACATCTTGTTCAACATAAAAGAACTCACACAGGGGAGAAGCCATTTTCATGTTCAGAATGTGGAAAATGTTTTACTGAAAAATCAAGTGTTCTTAGACATCAAAGAACTCACACAGGAGAGAAGCCATTTTTATGTTCAGAATGTGGAAAATGTTTTACTGAGAAATCAATTCTTGTTCAACATCAAAGAAGTCACACAGGAGAGAAGCCGTTTTCATGCTCAGAATGCTTGAAATGTTTTACTAAGAAATCAAATCTTGTTAAACATAAAAGAGCTCACACAGGGGAGAAGCCATTTTCATGTTCAGAATGTGGGAAATGTTTTGCTCGGAAATCAACTCTTCTTGAGCATCAAAGAACTCACACAGGAGAGAAGCTGTTTTCATGCTCAGAATGCGGGAAATGTTTTATTAAGAAATCACATCTTGTTCAACATAAAAGAACTCACACAGGGGAGAAGCCATTTTCATGTTCAGAATGTGGAAAATGTTTTACTGAAAAATCAAGTGTTCTTAGACATCAAAGAACTCACACAGGAGAGAAGCCATTTTTATGTTCAGAATGTGGAAAATGTTTTACTGAGAAATCAATTCTTGCTCAACATCAAAGAAGTCACACAGGAGAGAAGCTGTTTTATGCTCAGAATGCTTGAAATGTTTTATTAAGAAATCACATCTTGTTCAACATAAAAGAACTCACACAGGGGGAAGGCCATTTTCATGTTCAGAATGTGGAAAATATTTTACTGAAAAATCAAGTCTTGTTAAACATCAAAGAACTGACACACTGGAGAAGCCATTTTTATGTTCAGAATGTGGGAAATGTTTTACTTGGAAATCAACTCTTCTTCAGCATCAAAGAACTCACACATGAGAGAAGCTGCTTTCATGCTCAAAAAGCGGGAAATCCCCATAGCAAACATATGCTGCTCTGGACAGTTCCTAAAATACAGAAATGTCAGCAGAGAGCTCTGTGTTCCAAAAAGTAAAGAATTTTCCCTGTAGTATTCAGCAGCTAATAAGTACTGGAAGGATTAAGATTTTTTAATAGAAGTCATTTAAATCTGTTTAAAGGGGTACTCCGCCCCTAGCATCTTATCCCCAATC
Organism: Hyla sarda; assembly: GCF_029499605.1. Taxonomy (NCBI): domain Eukaryota; kingdom Metazoa; phylum Chordata; class Amphibia; order Anura; family Hylidae; genus Hyla; species Hyla sarda. The sequence goes on from NC_079189.1 coordinate 614,740,604, forward strand.
CAAAGGATAGGGGATAAGATGTCAGATCGCGGGGGTCCCACTGCTGGGGACACTCGGGATCTCCGCTGCGGCACCGCGCTATCATTACTGCACAGAGCGAGTTCGCTCTGTGCGTAATGAAGGGCGATACAGGGGCCGGAGCATCATGACGTCACGGCTCCGCCCCCTCAATACAAGTCTATGGGAGGGGGTGTGATGGCCGCCACGCGCCCTCCCATAGACTTGTATTGAGGGGGCGGGCCGTGACATCACAAGTGGGCGGAGCCGTGACGGCAAGATGCTCCGGCCCCTGTATCGCCGGTTATTATGCACAGAGCGAGTTTGCTCTTTGCAGTAATGAAAGCGGGGTGCTGCAGCGGAGATCCCGGGGGTCCCCAGCAGCAGGACCCCGGCGATCAGACATCTTATACCCTTTGGATAGGGAATAAGATGTCTAGGGGCAGCTTACCCCTTTCATCATTCTACTCTCTTACTACTCGGAGGGTCATGGGGGTGGGAAACACTTGTTTGGATACCCAGGGCTTCTGTTACCTGCATCATAATTCATCCAGTAAAGTTCGCACCTCCATCACGGAGGTGACCCGGAGATACATGGCGAGGATACACCCCCTATCACCCACTGTATCTATGGGGAGGTGGCGATTTCGTCAGCCCCCCCCCCCCCCCCCCCGGCCAATAGCAGCCGGCAGGGGAGGGGTTAACGGCCCCTTCTCGCAGCTCTGCTAGCCCCCTGAGTCCATTCAACAGCGAGAGCTGCGAGAAGGAGCCAGGGGTCCCCCTCTGTCAAGATCGGAGCCCCTGACAGATGAAGACCCCTTCTTAGAGCAGGGAAAGAATACAGCCCAGGGTCAGGTAGGGTTAAAGTAAAAAAAATGTAAATTCCCCCCGACCCCCTAATAGGACCTAAAGGGTCTGCCACAATTTTTTTTTTGCGTGACCCGGGCCCTATTGGGGGTTCAGGGCGCTGCATTTGCATTCCCCCCCCCCCCCCCATACAGTGACAGTTACACCAATCACACACACTACATACTCACCCCCCCACACACACAACCAGAGGGTTATCAGCCACGGGTTTGTTGGCGACACCGGAATCCGGATTGACAATTCTGGATTCACTGAAATTGACTATTTCAGTTATTTTTTCAGTGACAGCTTGGTTAATCACATGGTGGAGCAGACGAATCTGTACGCCAGGCAGTTCATTGTCCACCACCCTGATTCTTTTTTGGCCAGGTCCAATGAATGGCGCGCCATTGATGCAGCAGAAATGAGGACATTTTGGGGCCTCTTGCTGCATATGGGCCTGGTCAAAAAACCCAGTGTCAGACAGTACTGGAGCGGGGACGTCCTATACCAGACCCCACTTTACAATATGGCCATGGCACGAGGACGGTTCGAGGCCATTCGGAAATGCCTGCATTATGCAGCTAATGAGGCATTAAATTTTTGGAGGCCTACGTACCCCTCAGGGACCTCCTTTCGATGAGTCTCTTATCAGTTTTAAGGGGAGACTCATCTTCCGCCAATATATTCCCTCGAAGCGGGCGCGGTATGGCATGAAGCTTTATAAACTTTGTGAGAGTACCTCCGGGTACACTTACAAGTTTAGAGTGTATGAGGGACGAGATTCCCGTATTGAACCTCCAGAATATTCCCCCACTCTGGGTGTTAGCGGGAAAATCGTTTGGGACCTTGTGCACCCATTGCTGGATAAGGGTTACCACGTATACGTGGACAACTTTTATACCAGCATCCCTCTCTTCACATCCCTTACCGCCAGATCCACGTCCGCTTGTGGGACCGTGCGGAGAAACCAGAGAGGCCTCCCTCTAAATTTGATCCAGACACCTATTCCCAAGGGTGAGTCCTGTGGCCTTGCCCATGAAAACCTGTTGTTGGTCAAGTATAAGGATAAGAGGGATGTCCTTATGCTGACCACTATTCAGGAGGGGGATACAGAAGGACACCAATCAATGTGACACTTGCCCAGATAATCCGGCCTCTGCATTAAGGATTGCTTCAGGGAGTATCACACTTCCATGGAGTACTAAATTTTCCCTTTTTTTTAATTTTCCATAATTTGACCCCAATGTACCAAGTCCAGAGTACATTCCAAGTTTTAACCCCATAAACCACTAAATTGCCCAAAATAATGTTTCATCTGAAAAAAAAAAACTGATAAGATCTCTGGGGGTATTTTTTTTTATAAAAAATGGGTCATGGGTCACTGAGTCACTATCATCGGGGACTTTTTATTTTGCCTCAAATGCGCAGCGCTCTCTCTCCACCTGAGCGGGGTGCGCATTTGAGGCAGCAGGTTAGGGACGGCCACACACATCACATTCCAGAATGATGATTCAGAGCATAGGGTTTGGGGTGGGCATATTTTTTAGTTTTGGCTATGCTCTGGGTCATCATTCTGGGAACATAATTTATAATTTTATGTCCCACTGTACACCATTTTAGTTACTTAGTGTACCCCGGTTATTTACCCCATGTAATGCCCCTTGAGGGGAGGTCCCACTGTTCTGGCTCCATAGGAGAAAGCCAAAGCTCAAGGCCCCTGACTGATCTCCGGCACCTCTGAGACTGGTGTGCACGCTGTTTACGCCCAGACATGAGGTATGTCCTTACTCCAAAGAAATGTATTTACACATTTAGAAGGACATTTTCTCCTTTTACCACTTTTCTCCTTTTATCACATTTTTCATTTTCACATCCCACTTCATGAATATTTATCAAACACCTGTGGGTGTTAAGGCTCACTGTACCCCTTGTTATGTTCCTTGAGGGGTGCAGTTTCCAAAATAGTATACCATGTGGTTTTTTTTTTTGCTGTCCTGGCACCATAGGGGCTTCCTAAATGCGACATGCCCCCCAAGCAAAATTTGCTCTCAAAAAGCCAAATATGACTCCTTCTCTTCTGAGCATTGTAGCGCTCCCGTAGTGCACTTGACGTCCACTTATGGGGTACTTCCATACTCAGAAGAGATGGGGTTAAAATTTTGGGGGGTATTTTCTGCTATTAACCCTTGCAAAAATGTGAAATTTGGGGGGAAGCACACATTTTAGTGGAAAAAAAAAATTTTTTTTTACATATGCAAAAGTCGTGAAACCCCTGTGGGGTATTAAGGCTCACTTTATTCCTTGTTACGTTCCTCAAGGGGTCTAGTTTCCAAAATGAATTGGTATGCCATGTGTTTTGTTTTTTTTGCTGTTCTGGTACCATAGGGGCTTCCTAAATGCGACATGCCCCCCGAGCAAAATTTGCTCTCAAAAAGCCAAATATGACTCCTTCTCTTCTGAGCATTGTAGTTCGCCCGTAGTGCACTTCAGGTCAACTTATGGGGTACCTCCATACTCAGAAGAGATGGGGTTACAAGTTTTGGGGGGTATTTTCTGCTATTAACCCTTGCAAAAATTAGAAATTTGGGGGAAACGCACATTTTAGTGAAATTTTTTTTTTTTTTTACATATGCAAAAGTCGTGAAACCCCTGTGGGGTATTAAGGCTCACTTAATTCCTTGTTACGTTCCTCAAGGGATCTAGTTTCCAAAATGGTATGCCATGTGTTTTTTTTTTTTGCTGTTCTGGCACCATAGGGGCTTCCTAAATGCAGCATGCCCCCCAAAAACCATTTCAGAAAAACGTACTCTCCAAAATCCCCTTGTCACTTCTGAGCCCTCTACTGCGCCCGCCGAACACTTTACATAGACATATGAGGTATATGCTTACTCGAGAGAAATTGGGTTACAAATACAAGTATAAATTTTCTCCTTTTACCCCTTGTAAAAATTCAAAAATTGGGTCTACAAGAACATGCAAGTGTAAAAAATGAAGATTGTGAATTTTCTCCTTCACTTTGCTGCTATTCCTGTGAAACACTTAAAGGGTTAAAACACTGACTGAATGTCATTTTGAATACTTTGGGGGGTGCAGTTTTTATAATGGGGTCTTTTATGGGGTATTTCTAATATGAAGACCCTTCAAATCCACTTCAAACCTGAACTGGTCCCTGAAAAATAGTGAGTTTGAAAATTTTGTGAAAAATTGCTGCTGAACTTTGAAGCCCTCTGGTGTCTTCCAAAAGTAAAAACTTGTCAATTTTATGATGCAAACATAAAGTAGACATATTGTATTTGTGAATAAAAATGTATTTTATTTGGAATATCCATTTTCCTTACAAGCAAAGAGCTTCAAAGTTAGAAAAATGCAAAATTTTAAATTTTTTCATCAAATTTGGGGATTTTTCACCAACAAAGGATGCAAGTTACCATAAAATTTACCACTAAGTTAAAGTAGAATATGTCACGAAAAAACAATCTCGGAATCAGAATGATAACTAAAAGCATTCCAGAGTTATTAATGTTTAAAGTGACAGTGGTCAGATGTTCAAAAAACGCTCTGGTCCTAAGGTGTAAAATGGCCTTGTCCTTAAGGGGTTAAAGGTACGGTCCCACATATCGCTTACCCAAACTCACTGCACACACAGGGCTGCCGCCAGAAACCCTGTGTGTGTGGTGATCGGGGATAATTCAACACATTTCCCGCTGCAGCAGCAGATTTAGCGCAGCGTGAAATAGGCTGCATAAGTGGTATGTGGGACTGTACCCTTAACCCCTTAACAATCACGAACGTAAATTTATGCTCATGGCCGGCTCCCATTATGTGAAGCGTGCTCAGGAGGTGCGCGTGCTTCATACCCGGGAGGTCCCGTTTGCTATCAGCAGCCAGGACCCTCGGCTAATACCGGACCCATCAAAACGGATAAAATAAAACCTATATAAATTGGGTATCCTTGTAACCGTATGGACCTACCGAATAAAGATAAGGTGTCATTTTTACTGAAAAGTGCACTGCATAGAACCGGAAGCCCCCAGCCGAGGAGGACGCGGGGACACAGAGCTCCTACAGAAGACCCACTTTTCTGGTGGATTTGTGCCTTTTGGGCCACCCTGACGGTCCCACAGTCACTTTAAAAGAGTTCCTGACCTCCCCAGGAGTCTCTAGATGCCCTGCATGCCTGCCTGGGACTGAGATCAACTGACTCCAGCTCCCACAGCGAAACTGCAGGAGACCGCGGGCACCATCTTACCTTCTCTGCGAGGCTGACCGGGAGACAACGAGGAGGGCGAAGTGTGTCCGGGACACACAGCAGCACCCGCAGTGAGTACTGCTCGGCTCCCTGGACTGTGGGGTGCGGAGCTGTGTTCCCTTCTGCCGGAGGGTTAACCAGTAGAAGCAGGGAGAGCACGCTGCTGACCGCTGCATCGGGGTCTCTGAGGCGAAGCCTGCCGCCACCACCATCCTGCAGATCGCACGGCACCTCTCTGGAGAGGGGGCTGAGGTGCCCAGGAGCAACTGAGAGAGCTTTGCAGCGCAGGGATCCTCCTAAATAGCGAGGGCACACTCTGCAATAAACAAGCAGCTAGGGTTAAACCTACTCCTACCTCCCTGTGTGTGCTCTCGCTCCCCTGCCTTATCTCCTCACCATATCTGTGAGGGGGACACTTGAAACCTGGTGATACTCCTGAGGGAGACGGGGCCCCTCCAGGGGGGATCTCCGCTCAGTGCAGTGAAAGTGTACATAGTGAACACCTAAGCCTGAATACCTTGAAGACAAAACATAGAACTGGCTTTTCCTTTGTAAACTACAGCCACAGTGATATAGACAGCCTCCCAGACAACTGCCATACACAGCTGTTGCAGGCTTACACTACTGTCTCACTGCATCACTAAAATATATCTGTGCAGGCTGTGCTCCTCAACTGCTTCCTTCTCAGCAAAGAACTCACACAAAGGAGAAGTTATAGTTAATATAAACGCTGTCCTGTCTTGGCATTGATAATTAATGAAACAGTCACTGATGCCTTCACAAGGGAACCTTACATAATGCCAATACATCTTGCATATACTGAGAAATTCAGGTTTCTCTTCAGCCCTCTGCTGCCACCTGCTGGACGCTCATAGTACTGCAACTCCATAATACTTACTATTATCAGTCCTGTGCAACTCCAATATAGGGTGTGTTTCTTGCTCTATACACCCTTTATACCCCTCCCCCCCTGGCGTGCCGGCAGCCGATAGCTGGTGAAGCTGTTCTTGCTGATATATGTCCGTTTTGCGATAATAATATTGACGCTATGAAGTAGCACCCTTCTTCTAGGGGACTGTTCAGTGTATATTATGCTACTACCGGCATGTACTCCCCCCCCCTACCCTTTCTTAAATACTGAATGATTCTCCACCAGCAACCTCCAACTACATGATGGTCAAGATTGGACCGCCTAAATCCAGAACCAACTCTCCATATCGTAAAAGGCGCAATAGATATCTTTGTGAGACGTTCCGGGCATTCCGACCCCACAAAATCCTCAGACATGACATCCAAACAGGATAAACCGCAGACTCCTAAATCTCGCAAGGACGTGACAGCAGACTGTACGCATGACTCAGAGGAATTAGTTCTAGACAATGCATTACCACTTTCCCGCACATTCATGGACAGACTGCTTAGAAGTGCCTTGGAACCGGTCTCTAAAGACTTACAAGAGCTGAAGTCTGATGTCAAACAAATAGGCCACAGAGTGGAACAGCTGGAATCCACCCAGTCACAGGTAGTCGCATACACGGCATCCGCGACCACAGCTTTAGCTTCTTATCAAACCCATCTCAACAAAGTTATTGATTGGCTTGAAGATCAAGATAATCACGGTAGATGGAACAATCTACGCATCAAAGGCATTCCGGAAAGTGTCTTACCCGAGTCTCTCCACTCCACACTGAAACTCATCTTTATACGCATCCTGGGGGACACATATCCCCTTGAAATCCAAATTGAACGGGCCCACAGATCACTACAAGCTAAACCTAAATCCCAAGACCCTCCCAGAGATGTGATATGCCGCCTCATGAATTCTACAGTGAGAGATGAAATATTACGGAAGGCGAGATCTATATCTGACCTCTCATTCGAGGGCTCACCACTAGCCGTATTCCAAGATCTGGCTAGGATTACCTTATCTAAGAGAGGGATGCTGCGCCCACTGACAACGTTCCTACGCTCCAAAAACATCATATACAGATGGTTGTTTTCATTTGGTCTTTCCTTTGTAGCGGAAGGCAAGAGATACACCATCAGGGTGCGACAAGACCTGACACCTGCACTAGAAGCCCTGGGTCAGGGCGACATGGATATTCCGGACTGGTCGGCGGTGACCGACCTAACAGACTTGCCTACAATAACCCCCCTTTGCCTTGGGAAGAAGCAGGAACCCACAAGCCGCAAAGGAACAAGAAGAAGACCAACAAAATGACCCCGAAACGCATAGATATGGACTCCGCATAAGACCTTTCTTTTCGTATTGTCTTATTGTGTTTTCTTGCAGGATCTATCTGAAAGTCTGATGGACATTTATGGGGACTCTACAAACCCACTCTGGGAGAAGACAGACTGCACTACCTCTCTAAGGTTTGACTACTCGTGCTTGACTCTAGTGATGGACTCATTGCTATAGTTATATGACTAGCTGATTTACCGCTGATGGGATGCCTGGGAGTCGAAGGTGTCGACATGGAGTGATACTTAGGCACTCATCTCAGTGGTGGATTGGAGCTTGCACTAATCTCAGGTTATCTCATGTCTCTTATGTGTTTCAGTTTAAACTAGTCAAAGGTTATTGTTACTTTAGTTGTACCACATATACTCAAACATCTCATCCACTGAACCTCACACATACCACCTACTGATGCTGCAACTGATTTCCTCCCCATACTCCCATTTCTCATACTGCTTGAATCGCTCGTTTTTTTTTTTTTTTTTTGAGGTGAGACGCGGGGCTACACCCGTAATCTTCACTGCATTTCTGTGTAAAGATCAAATGGTTTAGATGGATGTTTTTTTAAGCACTCTCTTTAACCTCAAGACTGAGAGGGCATGCTTGACTCCCAATAACAAGGTCTGCATTATCATTTTGGGACGTTGATACCTGGGCATGTGAGTTTCTATCACTTAAAAGTTGTCCCCTTTGGATTCCGACTTCTTTATTCTGTAGAGCCGAGTACCTCTGGATCATTATTAACACCTACTCACTGTCCCATACCTTAAATATCTTGCTCCTTTTATCCTCATCAATTTCCCCCCCCCACCTATTCCCCCCTTCTTTCCCTATTCCACCTAACACCCATTCCCCCTACCCTCCTCTTTCCCTTTCCACTTCTTTCCTCCTCCCCTTTAATTGCTGGTGGATCCTCTGCCCCTCTACTCTACTCTACTCTGGCTTAGTTCCTTGCTAGACTCCTTAACTCCTACCATCCCCCCCCCTCTCTCTTCTCTCCTCCCTCTTCTCCCCTCACCTCCCCCTCCCCTTCTCCCCCTCTTCCTCACCCGCCCTATCCCTCCTCCTCCCCTTCCTCCCTCCCCCCCCCCTTTTTTCCTCGCTGGTAGACGACTACTTATAATATCTGCTTTCAAGACACACTCTACAGCCCTAGAATGTTGTTTTCTTTCTCAACGATAATGTGTTTTATCCTAACCTTAGTAATTGATACAGTTATTTGTTTGTTGACGCTGTTGGTTATCATGGTGAATCAAGATAAAGCTGGTTCTCCCTCCCCTCCCTCTGTCCTGACCCATACCCCCAACACATGCAAAGTCACTAAGAAGCCCAACGATAGCTGGTTCCTGATTTTCAAATTACCATGGCCACGTTAAAATTAGTGTCCTACAACGTAAAGGGACTCCACTCCCCAAACAAACGTACTCACATTCTTACCCTGCTCAAAAACGAGGATGCCTCTATTATTTTTCTTCAGGAAACACATTTCAAAAGGGGATCAATTCCCAAATTGCCCACCAATTTCTATAACATGTGGTTTCACGGCACTGGCAGAATGGGTGAAGTGCTACCGAAATTAATCAACCCAGATCAAACGGGTTTTGTGAAGGGGAGGGAGGGGAAACACAACGTGTTAAGGGTGCTCCACGCTATCCAGTATGCTCATGAAAGCGGCAAACCGCTCAGAAGCGGCAGACGCTGAAAAAGCGTTCGATAGAGGGCATGGGATTTCACTAAATTTTACTTCCCACCCAAATTAGTATCTGCAATACTTTCCCTTTACGATGAGCCATATGCAAAAATAAAGATTAACGGCACACTGTCGCCACCCTTTATGATACGCAATGGAACCCGACAGGGCTGCCCCCTCTCGCCCACACTATTTGTCTTGACGGTCGAGACGTTTTTGCAAAGTGTCCGCCAGGACCCTGGGATATTTGGCTTAAAGGTTGGTAAACATACCCACCTTGCTTCAGCATTTGCTGATGACATATTGCTCCTTCTTACGAGACCAAGTCAATCCCTGCCTGGAGTCCTTAGGGCCCTGGCGACATATAGCGAGGTATCTAACTTTAAGGTGAATTACACCAAATCCGAAATCCTAAATATTACAGTCCCCACTAAATTGACCACGTATTTGAAGACATTAGCCCCCTTTTTATGGCCCCAAACTTCTATAAAGTATTTGGGAATACAGTTACCTAAATCTCTCTCCCTACTGTATGAGTGTAACTACGTACCCCTCTTACATAAACTTACTGATACACTTAAATCATATGACTTGCCCTTTATCTCATGGATGGGATGTAAAAATATCCTCCACACTTACGTATTTCCCGTTTACTTATACACATTGACCCTCCTTCCAATCCATTTACTTTAAACATTTCTTTCAAAAATTGAAACGCCTGTTTTCCAACTTTTTGTGAAGAAATAATAGACCCAGACTAGCTTATTCCCTTCTGGCCCGTAAGAAACATATGGGGGGACTAGGACTACCGGACCCTGAATCGCAGTATAAAGCTATGCATTTAAAGCGCTGGGTGGAATTGGTTACGGGCACTGGATTGTTACAGGGCCCCGATATCGAAACTGAGCAGTTGGGAATAAACAAACTGAGCCTTTTATGGGTAACGCTTAAAAAAGATGTGGCCACCTTAGCAAACCCCCTGTTAAGGGGTACTCTACTAGTGAAACAAGAATTTCATACCAAAACACAATCAGCACACCTAATCACTCCCATAGCACCAGCGGCACTTATTCCACAGGTGATGGACATCTCGTCATACTCAGGGAACCCTGTGTGGCCTTTGCTAACTACGGTGGCACTGGAGGACTTCTTACCTAACAATACACCCCCTACCCTGGAGTTACACCAGTCTCTGGTGCATTCACACCCTTCAGCTGCAATGCATAGTTATTCTACAAGACAGACGTGCATTGCCTTTCTAAAAGAGTTTACGATTGCCCGATCCACCACATGGCTAGATGACATCTATTCTACCAACAAAAATACTAAGATGAAACTTGCTGTTTTTCACAAGTCCCTATTAACAGATACTAGCGTTGGTGACCCTCTGTACTTGCACTCTTGGGAAACAGAATTAAAAATACAACTCACAGATGAACAGAGGAGGTTTGTCCTTCGCAATTCTCATGGATTCTCTCGGTGTGTCAAACTACAAGAGAACCATTTTAAATTACTCTCTCGATGGTACAAAACACCCGAAGTGCTGTGCAGACTTGGTCTCCTGAACTCTAACTCCTGTTGGAGATGTGGGGGAGGCTTGGGCGATCTAACACTGATTTGGTGGAGTTGCCCAATGATCCAACCTTATTGGAAGGCGGTAGAGCATACAATTAATACGGTGTGTAAAAGTTCGATCACGCTCTCAATGGCTGTTATAGCCCTTGCCCTACCCATACCTTCCTTAAAACCCTCAAACAAATTCCTGCCTACCCACATGATAGCAGCAGCTAAGGCTCTTATTCCCCAATTATGGCGACAAACCGTACCTCCCACAAAAACACAATGGATGGAGAAGTTGAATCAAATATGCAGAATGGAGGAACTATCCAGCTGGTCATCCCTCACCCATGACAAGTTTGAAATGTTATGGGGACCCTGGCTCTCGTATAAGCGCCTTTGCATGACACAGTCCCTCTCTACGCCATTGCCCTCTTATTAAACAGATTCAAAGTATCTGGACCTCACGAATAGACCACCGCAGTGTACAACCTCTAGGAGTGCTACGCCACACAGGACTTCCTGGTATATCCCTCCCACCCCCCCCCCCCCACCCCCCTCCCCCCCCCTCCACACTGATATACTTATCTAGCTTTCATCCTCCTAGAGATCATATTTTAACTGATGAACCCTTAGCTGTCCTAGCTAGCTCACCACTCTATTTCACTCAAGGGTAACAAATTATTTACCAGCTCGATTCACGTGACTTGTTTTGTTTGTTGATATTTGTGTTTTAATAATGGGATCTTTCCAGGATTACATATCTGTGCATGTCTCTTTTCTATGTAAAAGGCTATGTATACGGTGCACATGTACCATTCCGATTGCTTATTGCTCTATCCGGCAAAGAGAATACATTGTGTAGATCCTATTCATTGTTATCATTGTATTTTGATTACTGTTATGTAAAAATAAAAACAGACTTGTTAAAAAAAAAAAGAACCGGAAGCCCCCAAAAGTTACAATATGGTGTTTTTTATTTTATTTTGCCGCACAAATATTTTTTTTCTGGTTTCGCCATAAATTTTATGGTGAAATGATTGATGTCATTATAAACTAGAATTGGTGGTGCAAAAAATAAGACCTCAAATGGATCTGTAGATGCAAATTTGAAAGCCTTCTAATTTTTAGAAGGTGATGAGGAAAAAATGAAGATGCAAAAACTGAAAAACCCTGCCTCTTTAAGGGGTTATGATGTATTTGATATGTTAAATGGTTCTTACTTTAACCCCTTAAGGACTTAGCCCTTTTTCACCTTAAGGACTCAGCCGTTTTTTGCAATTCTGACCACTGTCACTTTAAACATTAATAACTCTCGAATGCTTTTTCTTATCATTCTGATTCTGAGATTTTTTTTTTTCATGACATATTCTTCTTTAACATAGTGGTAAAATTTTGTGGTAACTTGAATCCTTTCTTGGTGAAAAATCCCAAAATTTGATGAAAAAAAATGAAAATTTTGCATTTTTCTAACTTTGAAGCTCTCTGCTTGTAAGGAAAATGGATATTCAAAATAAAAAAATTTTGTTCACATATACAATATGTCTACTTTATGTTTGCATCATAAAATGTATGAGTTTTTACTTTTGGAAGATACCAGAGGGCTTCAAAGTTCAGCAGCAATTTTCCAATTTTTCACAAAATTTTCAAACTCGATATTTTTCAGGGACCAGTTCAGTTTTGAAGTGGATTTGAAGGGTCTTCATATTAGAAATACCCCACAAATGACCCCATTATAAAAACTGCACCCCTCAAGGTATTCAAAATTACATTCAGTCAGTGTTTTAACCCTTTAGGTGTTTCACAGGAATAGCAGCAAAGTGAAGGAGAAAATTCAAAATCTTAATTTTTTTACACTCGCATGTTCTTGTAGACCCAATTTTTTTTTATTTTTGCAAGTGGTAAAAGGAGAAAATTTTTACTTTAATTTGTAGCCCAATTTCTCTCGAGTAAGCACATACCTCATATGTCTATGTAAAGTGTTCGGCGGGCACAGTAGAGGGCTCAGAAGGGAAGGAGAGACAAGAGAACACTTAGGAAGCCTCTATGGTGCCAGAACAGCAAAAAAAAAAACACATGGCTTACCATTTTGGAAACTAGACCCCTCAGGGAATGTAACATTGGATAAAGTGAGCCTTAATACCCCACAGGTGTTTCATGACTTTTTCAAATGTAAAAAAAATATATATATATTTTACCTAAAATGCTTGGTTTCCCAAAAATTTTACATTTTTACAAAGGGTTAAAGCAGAAAATACCCCCCAAAATTTGAAGCCCAATTTCTCCCGATTCAGAAAAAAACCCATATGGGGGTGAAAAATGCTCTGCTGGCGCACTACAGGTCTCAGAAGAGGAGTAGTCACATTTAGCTTTTTGGAAGCAAATTTTGCTCTGGGGGCATGCCGCATTTAGGAAGTCCCTATGGTGCCAAGACAGCAAAAAAAAAAAAACACATGGCATACCATTTTGGAAACTAGACACCTTGGGGAACATAACAAGGGGTAAAGTGAACCTTAAGACCCCACAGGGGTTTCACGACTTTTACATATGTAAAAAAAATAAAAAATGTTTACCTAAAATGCTTGGTTTCCCAAAAATGTCACATTTTTACAAAGGGTTAAAGCAGAAAATACCCCCCAAAATTTGAAGCCCAATTTCTCCTGATTCAGAAAACACCCCATATGGGGGTGAAAAGTGCTCTGCTGGCGCACTACAGGCATTACATTTTGGAAACTAGACCCCTCGGGGAACGTAACAGTGTTACAGTGAGTACTTACACCTCACAGGTTTTTTGAACAGTGGGCCGTAAAAGTGAAAAATTTGATTTTTTTGCACTATATTGATAGTGTTACCCCAAATGTTTCATTTTCACATTGGGTAATAGGGCAAAAGGGCCCCAAAATGTGTAGAATAACTTCGTCTGAGAAAAAAAAATACCCCATATGTGGATGTAAATTGCTCTGTGGACGCACTACAATGCTCAGAATAGAAGGAGTGAAATTTTGTTGAAATTGAAGTCGGGGGTCATGTGCATTTATAAAGCCCCCAACAGCAAAAAAAAACACATATGACACCATTTTAGAAACTACACCCCTCAATGAACATAACAAGGGGTACAGTGAGAAATAACACCTCACAGTTTTTTTGAAAAATCGGCCATAAATTGAAAAATTAGATTTTTTTCACTAAAATGCTGGGGTTACCCAATTTTTAACATTTTCACAAGGGGTAATATGAGATATTGGGTTACAAATTTTTGAGGGCTTTTTCTCCTGACTATAAAAATACATCCACATATGGGGTAACGTGCTGGGCGGGCGCACTACAAGGCTCAAAAGTCATAGAGGTCTGTTTGTATTTGTGGCCTATGGCATATCAGTAGCTGACGGTTACATTCCGAGCAAAATACAAAAATGAAACACCCACATGTGACACCATTACAGAAAGTACCCACCCTGAAGAACGGGTATAGGGGTAAAGAGGACATTTTGAACGCACAGGTGTTTCCTAAATTTATTTTCCAGGAATGGATGAAGGGTAGCTTTTGAAAATTGCAATTTTCAACCTATGCTCTGCTTCATCTTTCTGGGAACAACTAACATGTGACTCCGCCACCACAAAAAAAAACGCTGATCAGTACTACGGGACTGATCAGCAGCGGGTGGGCTTTAACAAACGGTGGTGGACCGCTCTTTTATAACTAAGAGGGTCCGCACACACGCTTAGGAAAAAAAAAAAAAAGATCTGCGCCAAAAAACGCTGGCGGCAGACCGCAGCAACCCAGCAGGGCCGGGGTAATGCAGCTAAAGGTACTACGGACCCACGGACACCCACTGAGGTACACTGGGAAAAAAAAACACAAAAAACATTTTTTTTTTTAACCCTAACCTGTCCCTACCTAATCTAAAGCTAACCCTGGGGGATTTCTGTGCCAAGGGGCCACAGAAAGGGCGCAAGGGGCACTTTTTTCAACTTAGGGGATGGTGGGCAGCACGGGGCTCCGTCCTGCTCGCCAGATCTCTGTGGAATGGTGGGCAGAACGGAGCAACATGCTCCTAGCCCCCACCATCCCCTCCCATTACACTGTGAATGGTGTGGCCACTTTGGCCACCCAATCACACTGTAGTGGGGCGGTGGCAACAATGCCAGCCCCCAGTACAGCACTGATGATGATTGGTGGTGTATATTACACCACCATTCATCATCTATATCCGGGTCACAGGGTCACACGTGACCCTGATGACCTGGAACCGCTGCAGAACGCCGGTTAATACTTAACGGCGTCCTGCAGCGATCGCCGGTATAGAAGGTCCTCCGGACCTCCTCCGGCACACTGCCGGGATGTCTGCTGAATGAAATCAGCAGACATCCGGCTCCGAGCGGCGGGGAACGGAATCGCAGCTCATCGCCCGTCTGAACTGACGAGCGATGCGATCGCCGACATGGGGAGTCATCATGACCCCCCTGGGCGATATGCCGCGATGTCTGCTGAACAATTTCAGCAGACATCGGGCACGGGCTCCCCTCCAGCTAGCGGCGGGGGGCCGGGATTTGACAGGACGTACTCAAATGTCCTGAGTCCTTAAATGGGCACTGTCATGAAGTAAAAAAATTGATATGTTGTAGTACTTAAGTACTACAACATATCTCTAATATACTTTAATTAAAAAAAGTGATTTTAAACAAGTTTAAAATCACTTTTAAATTCGGCCACTAGGGGTCGCCCTCCTAGTGGCCGAATGCATTCAGCAGTGACGCCACTACTGGATTTCGACTCATTTCAGCCTGGCAATGAGTCGAAATCCAGGCACTGCTGTGCTCGCTCCCGCCTGTCAATCAAACAGGCGAGAGCAAGCACACTGATAACTGGGGCTACGCGCATTGGCCAGCTCCACTGGCCTCGCGCGTGGCCCCGCCCGCCCCCGTTACCCTGTCCGGAGGCAGCGCTCGCACTCATTGCTGCGCTGATCCTCCGGATGGGTAAGTTATTTAGAATAGCTACCATTATTGTAATCGGTCCCGGGTCTCGGCAGTATTATCGTGCACGGCAGGCCGGCGATGCTCCTCTACTCCTCCTCCCTGGATAGCACATGCACAGGTAAACAGGGAGGAGGAGACCCCGGAGCTGCCTGCCGTGCTATTGGCAGATCATCTATGCGCGCTCCCGACAGAATCGCTGCATAGACGATCTGAGGGCGGAAGCAAGCGCCCAGCAAGGCATCAGTGACGTTGCGCTTGCTGGGAAGCGCTGCTTCCTGCCCTGCTTTATAGAGCAGATTTAGAAGCACTAAATCTGCTCTATTAAAGCGATTTAATTTTTTTTAAAGCCAGGTAGGGGGTTAGGGCTAGATTACTAATAGGTAGGGACAGATTATATTATATATTACTTGGTGGGAGCTACACTTTAAAGACTCGGAAAAGGGGCCGTTTGAGTACGTCCTGCGTCCTTAAGGGTTTAAATAAAAATCTTCACATTATAGTCTATGGACATTCCATTTTGTCATTCACCTTTGAATTCTATAATAAACAGCTATAATCCCAGGTCATTTTAATCTTACAATGTGCTACTCTACCTGGGGACACTTGTGGTAACGTTTAATTTCCTAAATAACACAGATTTATATGTAAATGAGCTCATATTTTACTTCCCATTATAGTCTATGGACATTCCATTTTGTCATTCACCTTTGAATTCTATAATAAACAGCTATAATCCCAGGTCATTTTAATCTTACAATGTGCTACTCTACCTGGGGAACACTTGTGGTAAAGGCTAATTTTGTAAATAACACAGATTTACATGCAAATGAGCTCATATTTTATCAGTCCAGTAGAGAAGAAAACAACGGAGCACTCACTACTTCAGATGCTGTAGACAGGTACTTCTTTATTTTCTTTTAGTACATAAAGACAAGACTTGAAGACAGGGAAGGTGGACCAGATCTTGTGCAGGGGATTTCAGGTGATCACACGGGGCGACAACCGTATCGCGCTGTTGCGCTTCCTCGGGCCCCTGGCGTGTGACGTAACCGGACAGGTGTGTCTATATATCATGTGACTCGTCACCATGGTGAACATAAACAACAGGGAAACTTAACCCATAAATATACCGTATTTTTCACCGTATAAGACACACTTTTTCTTCCCCAAAACCTGGGGGAAAAAGTCGGTGCGTCTTATACGGCAAATACACCCCTATCGCGGCAGCCCCTGCGGCCATCAACAGCCGGGACCCGCGGCTAATACAGGACATCACCGATCGCGGTGATGCCCTGTATTAACTCTACAGATGCGGCGGTCCCGAACAGCCCGACTGAATAGCCGGGTTAGTGCTTACAGGACACCGGGAGGGACCTTACCTGCCTCCTCGGTGTCTTCTCCGTTCAGGGATCCCCTGTATGCCGGCGCTCTCCTTCCTCGTCATCACGTCATCACGTACGTGCGTCGGCGTGCGTAACGACGTGATGGCGACGACGGAGAGCGAGGATACCCGGCCGGCAGCAGAGACGTTCCGGAGCGACAGGGACACGGCGACAGCGATGGAGCGACATCCAGGGCAGTGGTGACGGGTCCGGAGCGGCGGGGACACGTGAGTATTACCTCCTATGCAGTGGTCTTCAATCTGCGGACCTACAGATGTTGCAAAACTACAACTCCCAGCATGCCCGGACAGCCAACGGCTGTCCGGGCATGCTGGGAGTTGTAGTTTTGCAACATCTGGAGGTCCGCAGGTTGAAGACCACTATTGGGTTCAAAATCTTTATTTTTTTAGATTTTGCACCTATAAATTGGGTGCGTCTTATACGCCGGTGCGTCGTATAGGACAAAAATACGGTACTTAACCCACATGTATAAAATAATTAAAACCATATCCTTTTCAGTGCGCAGCTTTGATGTTACTCGGAATTTATAAAAAAGGTGAAAATTCTTGACGGTCATTTAGACCTAGAGCCGGAGGATCCAACGAGCCTCTTTTCTTAGCAGCATTTGATGTATAGCATTTTCCACTCTCTCCAGGGCGGCGAAGTGGACAGCTTCTGTATCATTATTATGTTTGTCTGCCATATAAGCAATAAATCTCGCTGACCCTATCCCCGTCCGAAGAGAGCGGAAATGCTCCCTAATCCTGCGAAAGAGGGGACGCTTAGTCTTACCTATATAATATAGGCCACATGTACAGATTAAACCATAAACTACGAAGTTAGACCTGCATGTCATACATTGTCTCACATGCACTGTATAACTGCCAAATTGCTAAATTTTTGCTTTTAGATTAAAACGGCAAAAAGAACAGGAACCGCAGGCATAGTTGCCTTGAGGTCTAGTGTCTGACAACCAATCTTTCTTTTTTTCCGAAAGAGCTTTTTTACGTTGGATAAAACCTTTTATAGTTTTGTTCTTTTTATATGTCACTACTGGGGGACTTGCTGACACTGAGGTTAAATCTGGATCTTGCTGGATCATAAACCAGTTGTTCAGTATCGATTTTCTAATACAATGATTCAAAGGAGAATTTTTTTTATGAAAAAACTGTCCTCTCTAAGTTTTTATTTTTCAGAGTGTTTTTTTAATAAAAAAAAGCTCGAGGAATGGTTTCTACTTTTTTACGGGCTTTTTTTTTTTTTAACTATTTGATGAAAGTACCCCCTTTCTAAGAAACATTTTTCCATTTCGTCGGCTTGATTTTTAAAGGTAATCTCTGTGTTATTTATTCTCTTAATTCTCAAAAATTGGCTGAAGGGAATGCTGTCCTTGGCGGGGATGGGAAGATTCATAGGAGGACCGCGTTTTTAGCTATAGATTTTCTATAACCAGACATCTGCAATTGTCCTTCCTGGACCTGAATTAATACATCTAGAAATTCCAATCTTTGGTCCCCAAATTCGGAAGTGAATTGCATATTGATATCATTAAGATACATTACAAATTCTTGAAATCTTTCGTTTGTGCTGTCCCACACTATGAAAATGTCATCCATATATCTTAGGAATAATTTTGTGTGTCTTACAAATGGGTTTAATTGTGAAAAAACAAAGTTTCTCTCAAAAATTCCTAAAAAAAATATTGGCATAAGAGCATGAGATGGGCGTGCCCATTGCTGTGCCAGTCTTTTGGGTGTACCATTGTTGGCCGTATTTGAAGCTGTGATTTGTTAATATGAATTTTAATGCATCTGCCACAAAAGACACACAATCTTTGGATTTATCTGTATATTCCAAAAACGTTGTCATAGCCTGTACACCCGCATCATGTGGGATGCAGGTGTCAAGGCTCTCCACGTCAATGTAAGCAAGCTTGAAATTGGGGTACCACTGAAAGTCCTCCAAGGCAGTTATTAAATTGCCTGTGTTTCTCAGGTATGTGGGAATGTTTTTTAACAGGGGGGATACTAGCCACTCTATATATTGTGCCAAAACTTTGGTGGGACCCCCGATACCTGCCACAATTGGTCTCCCTGGTGGGGGGGGGCGACATTCTAAACGAACACCGGGTGCAGTAGGGAGATCGCGGGGATCCCAGCAGCAGGACGCCCGCTAGAGATGAGCGAACTTACAGTAAATTCGATTCGTCACAAACAGTCTCCTAGGACTGTATCCACCTTTTCCAGCCCACGGGAGCACCTGAAAGCTGAACTAATTTATGCAGGAAAAGTCATCAACTGCCGAGCCGAGAAGTTTGTGACGAATCGAATTTACTGTAAGTTCGCTCATCTCTAACGCCCGCAATCAGACATCTTATCCCTTCTCCTGTAGATAGGGAATAAGATGTCTAGGGGCGGAGTACCCCTTTAAAGTACAAGTTAGTACAAAGAATACCTGCTATGTATGTTTTGGAGTTTTCTTTTAATAATTTACGGCTTTATTGGGACAGGGACCATACGTTTTTATTTAGGACCTGAAGCTGCTTTCGTCTAATCGCTGTTATACTACACCACCATACATCTGTACTACAGCGCAGTATAACTGTCAGTGTTACCGAGGTCAGGCCTTATAGGCAACAGCGCCTGGTAGACCTGGAGGCCATGACTGGGGAGCAAGACAGTTTAACCCTATAGATGCCACAATCAGTACTGACTGCGGCATACATAGGGTTACACTGCCAAGACAGTCGGGAAAGTAATCCCGCCCATGACATAAAAGTACATCACGGGGTGGTGAGGGGGTTGTACCATCTATCCCCAGTATCTCAATAACAGGGACCCCAGTGTCCCCAGGTAGGTAGGAGGTACATTTACTATGGGAGCTGCAGAAACAGCCGAGCACAGAGTGAGGTGTCCAGTGATCAGACACCACATGATCAGCTAGGATCGGGGATAACACAACCTTTCTAAAAGGGTCTCAGCAGGTGAAGCCCTGACTGTCCTGGAATTCTTCATCACTGGAATAAGTCCCTTCTCTGTGAGGTGTTTGGGTCTCCAGTAGCAGCTCCCCATGGATTATGCCTGTTGGGTCTTCTCCATGAGGAGCAGTGAATATCACAACCATATATCACACTCTTCTCCTACCATGTAAACTATAGTGATGACATCGCTGGATCGGTGACTACGTTCTAAAAGAAAACTTTTATTAACAATTGGGAACAAGTTTGGAGATGCAGTATATGATATAAATAACAACAAAAAACATGGTCTCAAATAGCAGGAGGTGCTCAACCCCAAATGCAGTTGTGCATTTATACTGGGGGAGCAGATCCTGCCCTTGTAGTCCGTTGCTAGGGGCGATCCCCAGCATAGAAATGCATACAATGGAGGATGCCTGCAGCGGACTACAAGTGCCACAATAGAATCCTACACCAGATAAACGGTGTGGATGTGTAACAATTAGAATAATACAATACAGGAATATGGGTGCACTACTGTGGTAGATGTATACAATGACATTGGCTAATCCCTCAACACTGATGTTAAAATTGAGACATTCGCCAGTATATCCTTATATTAAGGACACACCAGAGCCCGCACACCAACGCCAAGGTTTCTCAGATGGCACGGGACCTAACGCTAACCTACCTGTGCGTAATAAGCAAAAACCAGGGGCCAGTGGGCAATTATAGCAGCACTAGGTCGACATGTAGCCTGCTCCCAGTTCCCTCCAGCGTGACTAAGCACACATACAATGGAAGGGGGGGAGAGAGGCTACAAGCCCCACCCAAGTTGGCTGATATAGGTGCATGGCCTCACAGGTGCAACCCTAATGCTGCCTGGAAAATGTTCAAGGCGCATTAACATATGGATGTGTGCTTAGTCACGCTGGAGGGAACTGGGAGCAGGCTGCATGTCGACCTAGTGCTGCTGTAATTGCCCACTGGCCCCTGGTTTTTGCTTATTATGCACAGGTAGGTTAGCGTTAGGTCCCGTGCCATCTGAGAAACCTTGGCGTTGGTGTGCAGGCTCTGGTGTGTCCTTAATATAAGGATACACTGGCGAATGTCTCAATTTTAACATCAGTGTTGAGGGATTAGCCAATGTCATTGTTTACATCTACCACAGTAGTGCACCTACATTTCTGTATTGTATATGATATAAATGTATAAACCTCAGATATCCTATGTACAGGGTTAATATATAAATTTGTTATCTGCATCATTTATTGCTCTAAATTGGCTTCTCTACTGTGTGAGTTCTTTTATGTTTAACAAGATGTGATTGCTGAGTAAAACATTTCCCACATTCTGCACATGAAAATGGCTTCTCCCCTGTGTGAGTTATTTGATGTCTGACAAGATTTGATTTCTTAGTAAAACATTTCCCACATTCTGAACATGAAAATGGCTTCTCTCCTGTGTGAATTTTCTGATGTTTAAGAAGATCTGATTTGCAAGTAAAACATTTCCCACATTCTGAACACGAAAATGGCTTCTCCCCTGTGTGAGTTCTTTGATGTCGAGTAACATCTGATTTGCAAGTAAAACATTTCCCACATTCTAAACATGAAAATGGTTTCTCCCCTGTGTGAGTTCTTTGATGTCGAGTAACATCTCCATTGCAAGTAAAACATTTCCCACATTTCAAGCATGTAAATGGCATCTCCCCTGTGTGAGTTCTTTGATGTGCAACAAGATGTGATTGCTGAGTAAAACATTTTCCACATTCTGGACATGAAAATGGCTTCTCCCCTGTGTGAGTTCTTTGATGTCTAACGAGTTTTGATTTCTCAGTAAAACATTTCCCACATTCTGAGCATGAAAATAGCTTCTCTCCTGTGTGAATTTTCTGATGTTTAAGAAGATCTGATTTGCAAGTAAAACATTTCCCACATTCTGAACATGAAAATGGCTTCTCCCCTGTGTGAAGTCTTTGATGTTGAGTAACATCTAATTTGCCAGTAAAACAATTCCCACATTCTGAACATGAAAATAGTTTCCCTCCTGTGTGATTTCTTTGATGTCGAGTAACATCTCCTTTGCAAGTAAAACATTTCCCACATTCTGAGCATGAAAATGGCTTCTCCCCTGTGTGAGTTCTTTGATGTACAAGAAGATGTAATTTAAAAGTAAAACATTTCCCACATTCTGAGCATGAAAATGGCTTCTCCCCTGTGTGAGTTCTTTGATGTAGAACAAGACTTGATTTTTCAGTAAAACATTTTCCACATTCTGAACATGAAAATGGCTTCTCTCCTATGTGAATTTTCTGATGTTTAAGAAGATCTGATTTGCCAGTAAAATTGTTCCCACATTCTGAACATGAAAATGGCTTCTCCACTGTGTGAGTTCTTTGATGTTGAACAAGAACTGATTTCTGAATAAAACATTTACCACATTTTGAACATAAAAATGGTTTCTCGCCTGTGTGAATTTTCTGATGTTCAACAAGACTTGATTTCTTCATTAAAGATTTCCCATATTCTGAGCATGAATATGGATTCTTTCCTCTTTGAGCTCTTTTATGTTTAACATCCCTTCTGTAACTTTTCTCCTTAACATCCTGTGATGACTGAGAAGACAGGACCTGTATATAAGGATGAGATGACAGATCTTGGCTGTGAAGGGCTGAGGGTGTATCTGGGATAATGGAATGTTCTTCATATGTATCTTGTGTGATATCATCATCTGCTTTATAATCTGAAGATATAAGATTCTCCTCTGATCTCCTGGTACAAGAATCTGCAGAGAATAACACAGATTTTATTTTTGAGTATTAACCTTATTTAAATTTTTCCATCTAGAGTCACATCAGAGTTTGTTTTTTGTGGGATCAATTTTACTGTAAAACAGAAAAAAATTGTGGGATAAAATTCAATTGAAATAAAATGAAATTTTGCTAATTTTTTTTTTTTTTTTTTTATCACCTACCATATAACGTGATGTCACAACTGACGTTATACTTATCCATCAGGTCAGTATCATCTTGTATAGTTTTCCTTATGCTTTAATTTAAAAAATGCTTTAACCCCTTAAGGACTTTTTAAGGGTTTTTTCACTTTCGTTTCTTCCACCTCACCTTCTAAAAATCAGAACGCTTTCAGTTTTCTACCTACAGACCCATATGAGGTTGTTGTTGTTTTTTGCGCTACCAATTTTACGTTATAATGACGTCAATCATTTCACCACAAAATCTACGACGAAGGCAAAAATAAAAAACACTATTCTGTAACATTTGGGCGCTTCCGTTTCTACGCAGCACTTTTCGGTAACAATGACCCCTTACCTTTATTCTGTAGGTCCATACGGTATAAGGACACCCAACTTATATAGGTTTGATTTTGTTTTACTTCTTTAAAAAAAAATTGACATTTTTGTACAAAAATTAGCATGTTTATGTGACTTTTTGTTCACTTTTTCTACATTTTTTTAGGGTATACAAAGTGACCAAATATACGAAATTCTGGACTTTGTGATTTTGACCGTGCAGTTTAAAAAATGTAACATTTTTATAGTTCGGACATTTACACATGTGACAAAACCACATATGTTTATTTTTTGTCTTTTTTTTTTATATGGGAAAAGGGGGTGATTCAAACTTTTATTAGGGAAGGGGTTAAATCATAGGGGACTATTACATACACTGAACAATACTGCAGCATAGCATTGATCAGTGTTATCAGTACTCCATTACTCCAGCCTGACATGGCGGATTGGAGCCTTGGAGAACCGATCGGACAGCGAGGAGGCAGCTAAGGGCCCTCCCACCATCCTCTCAGCTGATCGGGACATCGCGATTTCCCAGTGATGATCTTGATCAGCTCCCGCAGTACTTATCTCTGCTGACACTTCAGTCCGGGTCAGGAACTGTCCAGAGCAGGAGAGGTTTGCTATGGGGATTTGAGAGGTGTCAGCTGAGAGCACTGTGGTCAGACAGAAAGAACTAAACAACTTCCTCTGTAGCATACTGCAGCTGAAAAGTACTGGAAGGGTTAAGATTTTTAAATTAAAATAATTTACAGATCTGTATAACTTTCTGGCATCAGTTGATTTTAACTTTTTTTCCCCTCCGGAGTACCCCTTTAAGCCACAGAACATAAATGGTTTTCTCATCCTGCCTACATTTCCCATAATTCTTCTGACTTTGCAGAGAGAGAGAGAGAGAGAGAGAGAGGTGGAGTCTGATCACTGCAGTTCACCTAATGAGACCAACCTGATCACATGACTAGACTCTACCGACCAGAAGCCTAAACTGCTAAGACTTGTTCTTATTTTCAAGCTTCATATCCTGTACATTCACTTTGCTGACATGGCTTTAGCTGAACTGTCCTTCCCATAGGGTCTATGACTGATCGTCCGGCATCGAGGTCTCTTCCTCCCAGTCTCTACTGAGCAGCAATGTTTCCATCTAGGGGTGTAATGATCATGGCTGCAGGGGGTGCGACTGGGCCCGTCAGAGAAGGGGGGGCTCTTCTGGGGGTCCGGGGTATATGTCCCATCTCATCGGGGGAGCACCGCTTCAACTGTCTCCGCTTCTTTAACTCTCTGCCCCGTGATTTCCGCACCACTTGTATCCCGCAGACAGTGTTCTGGAGCAGCTAGTAATGTCTGCCAGGTACAGGCCACATGATCAGATCATAAAGCAGCCAACACCAGGTGACATCTGCCGGAGGACACAGCCGCTCTGGGGGAATGATGGGGAGAGGTATTTATTCTTCCACTGGAACAAAGTGGGTATATACACAGTGGGGGGTGAACAGAAGATGCAGAACAGTCTGTGGGGCACAGTAATAGTGAGGGGGCATAAAAGGTGTAGAATCTATAGTAAGAGCGCACAGAAGGGCCTGTGGTCTAAGATTTGCCTTGGAGCCCCCAAAAAACTCTAGTTACACCATTACACCCCCCAAGAATAACTGCAGCCAGTGACCAAGAAGAATCTGTGACTGTTCTCTGCATTTAGTGGTTACTACTCACCTGGGTGGTTACCTGTAGGAATGTCCTCCTTATACTGCTCATCACCGCTCACATCTGTCTCTTCTTCTTCCTTTATGTCTGTAGCTTTAATATAAATCAGATTTTTCCCTGTAGGAATGTCCTCCTTATACTGCTCATCACCACTCACATCTGTCTCTTCTTCTTCCTTTGTCTGTAGCTTTAATATAGATCAGATCTTTCCCTGTAGAAATGTCCTCTGTATAATGCTCAACACCGCTCACATCTGTCTCTTCTTCTTCCTTTATGTCTGTAGCATTAATATTGTTCAGATCTTTCCTTGTAGGAATGTCCTCTTTATACTGCTCATCACTGCTCACATGTGTCTCTGGAGCATTACTATTGTTCCGATCTTCTCCCTGATTCAAAAGATGTGAGAGAAATATAGTAAAAGTCATCAGACAGTAGGAGAAGTCACGTGGGATGTTATAGATGAGCAGGAGATGAGGAGTCATGGAGGGTGAGGGGACTGACCACAAGAGCTTCACAGCCCTTCTACAGATCATAGGGAATATCTCCATCTACCTGATCATCCTGTGGAAGAAGAGGACGGGGACACCTCTCTGGTGCTGTTCTCTTACTGGATCTGACTGTAGGGAACACATACAGAGACTGAATTCATTATTTACATACAAATAATGAGAGGACGTGTGTATATAGTCATGTCTATTACCTGGTGATGTGAGGGGCTGCTGATCCTTCATCATGACCTGATCCTTGTACTGATCCTTGTGTCCTTCTACATACTCCCACTCCTCCATGGAGAAATAGACCGCCACGTCCTGACACCTTATAGGAACCTGACACATAATGATACAGTCATCACCCCTCCCCCTCCAGTGGTGTTACTGTATAATGTCCCAGCATTCCCAGCAGTGTCACCTCTCCAGTCATCACCAGACCCCTCCATTACTGTATAATGTCCCAGCAGTGTCACCTCTCCAGTCATCACCAGACCCCTCCATTACTGTATAATGTCCCAGCAGTGTCACCTCTCCAGTCATCACCAGACCCCTCCATTACTGTATAATGTCCCAGCAGGGTCACCTCTCCAGTCATCACCAGACCCCTCCATTACTGTATAATGTCCCAGCATTCCCAGCAGTGTCACCTCTCCAGTCATCACCAGACCCTCCATTACTGTATAATGTCCCAGCAGTGTCACCTCTCCAGTCATCACCAGACCCTCCATTACTGTATAATGTCCCAGCAGTGTCACCTCTCCAGTCATCAACAGACCCCTCCATTACTGTATAATGTCCCAGCAGTGTCACCTCTCCAGTCATCACCAGACCCCTCCATTACTATATAATGTCCCAGCATTCCCAGCAGTGTCACCTCTCCAGTCATCACCAGACCCCTCCATTACTGTATTATGTCCCAGCAGTGTCACCTCTCCAGTCATCACCAGACCCCCTCCATTACTGTATAATGTCCCAGCATTCCCAGCAGTGTCACCTCTCTAGTCATCACCAGACCCCTCCATTACTGTATAATGTCCCAGCAGTGTCACCTCTCCAGTCATCACCAGACACCTCCATTACTGTATAATGTCCCAGCAGTGTCACCTCTCCAGTCATCACCAGACCCCTCCATTACTGTATAATGTCCCAGCAGTGTCACCTCTCCAGTCATCACCAGACCCCTCCATTACTGTATAATGTCCCAGCAGGGTAACCTCTCCAGTCATCACCAGACCCCTCCATTACTGTATAATGTCCCAGCATTTACAGCAGTGTCACCTCTCCAGTCATCACCAGACCCCTCCATTACTGTATAATGTCCCAGCAGTGTCACCTCTCCAGTCATCACCAGACCCCTCCATTACTGTATAATGTCCCAGCAGTGTCACCTCTCCAGTCATCACCAGACCCCTCCATTACTGTATAATGTCCCAGCAGTGTCACCTCTCCAGTCATCACCAGACCCCTCCATTACTGTATAATGTCCCAGCAGTGTCACCTCTCCAGTCATCACCAGACCCCTCCATTACTGTATAATATCCCAGCAGTGTCACCTCTCCAGTCATCACCAGACCCCTCCATTACTGTATAATATCCCAGCAGTGTCACCTCTCCAGTCATCACCAGACCCCTCCATTACTGTATAATGTCCCAGCAGTGTCACCTCTCCAGTCATCACCAGACCCTCCATTACTGTATAATGTCCCATCAGTGTCCCCTCTCCAGTCATCACCAGACCCCTCCATTACTGTATAATGTCCCAGCAGTGTCACCTCTCCAGTCATCACCAGACCCCTCCATTACTGTATAATGTCCCAGCAGTGTCACCTCTCCAATCATCACCAGACCCCTCCATTATTGTATAATGTCCCAGCAGTGTCACCTCTCCAGTCATCACCAGACCCCTCCATTACTGTATAATGTCCCAGCAGTGTCACCTCTCCAGTCATCACCAGACCCCTCCATTACTGTATAATGTCCCAGCAGTGTCACCTCTCCAGTCATCACCAGACCCCTCCATTACTGTATAATGTCCCAGCAGTGTCACCTCTCCAGTCATCACCAGACCCCTCCATTACTGTATAATGTCCCAGCAGGGTCACCTCTCCAGTCATCACCAGACCCCTCCATTACTGTATAATGTCCCAGCAGGGTCACCTCTCCAGTCATCACCAGACCCCTCCATTACTGTATAATGTCCCAGCAGTGTCACCTCTCCAGTCATCACCAGACCCCTCCATTACTGTATAATGTCCCAGCAGGGTCACCTCTCCAGTCAGCAGCTCCATCATCTTGTTGATGAGTTCTCGGATCTTCTGTTCATCCATTTCCTCATGTATCAGGGAGTGAGGTGGGGGCCCCGGGATTGGGCTCAGGGTTCTTCCCCATCCTTCACACACAGGGGCCTGACAGCGCCCACTAGAGGACTTCTTCACTACTGTGTAATCCTGTGTATGGAGAGACACATTAATATCACTACATACATTCCCAGAATCCCTCACCTCTCCAGTCATATCCATCTGTTATTCCATAGATAAGAATGAGGTCATGTGACATCACTCCCAGAATCCCTCACCTCTACAGTCATATCCATCTGTTATTCCATAGATAAGAATGAGGTCATGTGACATCACTCCCAGAATCCCTCACCTCTCCATTCATATCATCTGTCATTACATAGATAAGAATGAGGTCATGTGACATCACTCCCAGAATCCCTCATCTCTCCGGTCATTTCCATCTCTTATTACATAGATAAGATTGAGGTCATGTGACATCACTCCCAGAATCCCTCATCTATCCAGTCATATCCATCTGTTATTACATCGATAAGAATGAGGTCATGTGACATCACTCCCAGAATCCCTCACCTCTCCAGTAAGCAGGAAGAGTATCTGTAGGGTGAGGTTTATGATCCTGTCGGCCTTCTTGTTCCTGTCTCTCTCCATGGTTGATGAGTCATCCAGGAGAATTCTCTTATATAGAAGATATCAGCAGAGGATCCTGGATTGGAGAAACCTGAAGGGAAGAAGAGGAGACAATGATAAACCGCACCAGATTCTATGGAGAAATAAAATCCATTTCCTGGAGATAATCTGGGGAAACATCTGAGGAGACATTATAGGAGTTTTCAGATTTCTCTATAAAACAAAATCCATTGTCCGAGGGCTGTAAAATAAGAGACTAGAGCGCACTCCCCTCTCCCGTCCAGTGGTGGCGCTCTGGTCCTCCAGGTCTTCTGAGGTCGCTCTCCCTGCTCTGCTGAAGACGTTGTGAATCCATTTCTCCTAATCTCTGAGGCTGCGGTGTATTCAGAACGTCTTCATCAGAGCAGGGAGAAGAATAGAGGGATTCAATATGACATTGTCCAATGAAGAATAGTGAAATGTGTCCACTAGGGGGCACAATATACATCACAATTACATCAGGATTTTATGTGAATTGTGATATGTCCCCCCGGAAGAACCTGCTATTACCTGCAGCAGAGGCCGAGCATCATATACCGTTACACACGCAGGGTCTGGGCCACCACCGGAGTCAGTGTTTCCCAAGCAGGGTGCCTCCAGCTGTTACAGCATTTGGATGTCAGGGCATGCTGGGAGTTGTAGTTTCACAACAGCTGGAGGCACGCTGGTTTGGAAACACTGTCTATAGTAATAATAGGGGTGGAGGAGAAACTTAAAAAACCTGATGGTTACATAGTCCTGTATGGAAGAAGTGGCTGATACCCGGAGAAAAGAGACTGACCAGGTGACAGGATGGGCGGGTAAGTGACCTGATACCTTCACCATCCAGACATCCCCTGGGGGGCAGTATAGGCAGGAAATCAGGAAACAACCGCTGGTCGGCACGGCGCTCCCTAGAGAAACAACCGCACAGCGCCATGTCTAAGCCACGCCCACCTACATTATTTTATTACAAAAATGGGATATAAACTTATTAGGGGAGGGGCTTATATTACAAACCCTGAATAACGCTCTGCCATAGTGATCAGTGTTATCGGTGCTCGGCTTATACAGGCTGTGGAGGTGTCTGTATACTTAGAGCACCGATCTGAGCACAGAGCACGGTAAGGGGCCCTCCGGCCGTCATCTCAGCTGATCTAGACTCCGCCCCCCAACAACTGCATTTTACTAATTTTAGATCCTGCAATCGACTTTGATCATGGAATCTAAAGGGTTAATGGCGATGAGCGTCATTAATGGTGAGTCCTGGCTGCTTATAGCTCCTGAGCTCACCTCAAAGTCCCATATGGGGCACAGAATGTAAATATACATCGTGTCCTTAAGGGTTAATAATAAACATCCCCAATAATCCTAATCTGATGGTGACCGCACACACATACCTGTATCTGTAGAGGAGCCGTGTGCTTACAGGACCTGCGATGATGTCACCGTCATGTGATCAGTCACATGGAGGAGGAGGAGTCACATGATCAGGGGCTGCTGCTCTGAGAGATCTCCACACACAACAGCAGTGACTGCCCCACCAGGACCTGCTCTGTATCTGCTGCATGCAGGAGGTGTAGGACCTGTGATGATGTCACAATCATGTGACCAGTACATTTGGGGGTAAAGTTTTGCAGTATAGATGTGACTGTGGATGAAGGACCTGTGGGGAGGATCATGTGACAGCAGTGGGCGGAACTCAGTGCAGGATAGAAGAGATTGTAAGTGAAGGACCTGTGATAATGGTCATGTGACAGCAGAGTCCTGTATACACTGAGCAGATGAGCCTAGAGCAGCAGCCCCTGATCATGTGACTCCTCCTCCTCCTCCATGTGACTGATCACATGACGGTGACATCATCGCAGGTCCTGTAAGCACACGGCTCCTGTACAGATACAGGTAGGTGTGTGGTCACCATCAGATCAGGATTATTGGGGATGTTTATTATTAACCCCTTAAGGACACAGTATATAATAACACTCTGCACCCTCTATGGGACTTTGAGGTGAGCTCAGGAGCTATAAGCAGCCAGCACTCACCACTAATGATGCTCACCATCATTAACCCTCTAGATCACACAATCAGAGCTCTGTGGAAGCTCTGTGCCGGCCAGCACTCATTTACCTGATCTCCTGCCTATACTGCCCCCCAGGGGATGTCTGGATGGTGAAGGGCTGCAGGTCACCTCCCCGCCCATCCTGTCACCTGATCAGTCTCCTTCCTCCGGTATCGGACAATTCTTTTAGAGGCTACGATCCTGAGCGGCCTCCAGATATCAATCTAAGATGGCCGCCACTGTGGTCCTGGTGGATCTCCCCACCTCCCTTTGTTACCAAAAACAACGTGTTCCAGATGAGAAGGGTCCATAACGTGGGTACCTGGAGGGACAACATCCACATCAGGATTCAAACTCCCAACATAGTGTCGTACCAACCCTGGAGACCAGATTGGCTTTCTGCCCCATTTCTGGACAATTCCATAACATTCCGGGACAATAATTCCCAGTGTGATGCGGATCCATTCACCTATGATCCCACCAACGCTTTATGTGAATCCAAGTACGAAAAGCACAGAAATGTGTCATGTGACTGCGCCAATAACTGAGGAGGACAATGTGGTAAACGCTGTTATAATACAGGACAGATGTCTTGTCAGCGCCCGATTACCCAATATGACCGTTATATCCAGTGATCAAGTCCTGATGAAAGTCATCGCCCGACCGTCTCCCGTAACTCCAGGATTATGATCGTGCTCTGTATCCTGGTGAGATAGAGGACATTGAGGGGAAGTGGAGACGCCTTCCGAAACCGGGAAATAGTCATCAACCCTGACTTGGCATTTCTTTTAGATCATAAGCCCAGCCGTACGGCCCGAATGGTCATCTGTAATGATGATGTCACTGTGGTATGCTGC
Source organism: Hyla sarda (assembly GCF_029499605.1). Lineage (NCBI taxonomy): Eukaryota > Metazoa > Chordata > Amphibia > Anura > Hylidae > Hyla > Hyla sarda. Next base: position 614,771,868 of record NC_079189.1, read on the forward strand.
GCTCTACTTTTGAGGATTTATCGGTAAAGGAAATCGTTGACAGCAACTACCAATATTGATTTTAATCGAAAACGTCCATTAATCCCTACTCATCCCCCATGTGATCACCATCCAACAGAGAAAGTGAGGTCCTGTTCCTGACGCTCGGAGAAGACAACGGGCCGGATCCTGTGTAGAATGCAGGAAATATAAAGCGAAAGTTCCAGCTCCCAGGAAAAAATATAGTTTAAAAGCCAAAAACCTTAACCCCCCCCCCATAGACACATCAGTAAGAACTAAACAATGCTGGATTCCTGTCTCCATATTCTGCTCATCCCCCATGACTCCGCCCCAGACTATGATGGATCCACTGACTAGGTTTACAGCCTCCATGATTGTGACTATAATGTCTCCTCAGATGTTTCCCCAGATTATCTCCAGGAAATTGATTTTATTTCTCCATAGAATCTGGTGCGGTTTATCATCGTCTCCTCTTCTTCCCTTCAGGTTTCTCCAATCCAGGATCCTCTGCTGATATCTTCTATATAAGAGAATTCTCCTGGATGACCCATCAACCATGGAGAGAGACAGAAACAAGATGGCCGAAAGGATCATAAACCTCACCCTACAGATACTCTTCCTGCTTACTGGAGAGGTGAGGGATTCTGGGAGTGATGTCACATGACCTCATTCTTATCTATGTAATAACAGATGGGTATGACTGGAGAGGTGAGGGATTCTGGGAGTGTTGTCACATGAACTCATTCTTATCTATATAATAACAGAAGGATATGACTGGAGAGGTGAGGGATTCTGGGAGTGATGTCACATGACCTCATTCTTATCTATGTAATAACAGATGGATATGACTGGAGAGGTGATGGATTCTGGGAATGTATGTAGTGATATTAATGTGTCTCTCCATACACAGGATTACACAGTAGTGAAGAAGTCCTCTAGTGGGCGCTGTTGGGCCCCTGTGGGTGAAAAATGGGGAAGAACCCTGAGCCCAATCCTGGGCCCCCCACCTCACTCCCTGATACATGAGGAAATGGATGAACAGAAGATCCGAGAACTCATCAACAAGATGATGGAGCTGCTGATTGGAGAGGTGACACTGCTGGGACATTATACAGTAATGGAGGGGTCTGGTGATGACTGGAGAGGTGACACTGCTGGGACATTATACAGTAATGGAGGGGTCTGGTGATGACTGGAGAGGTGACACTGCTGGGAATGCTGGGACATTATACAGTAATGGAGGGGTCTGGTGATGACTGGAGAGGTGACACTGCTGGGAATGCTGGGACATTATACAGTAATGGAAGGGTCTGGTGATGACTGGAGAGGTGACACTGCTGGGAATGCTGGGACATTATACAGTAATGGAGGGGTCTGGTGATGACTAGAGAGAGGACACTGCTGGGAATGCTGGGACATTATACAGTAATGGAGGGGTCTGGTGATGTCTGGAGAGGTGACACTGCTGGGAATGCTGGGACATTATACAGTAATGGAGGGGTCTGGTGATGACTAGAGAGAGGACACTGCTGGGAATGCTGGGACATTATACAGTAATGGAGGGGTCTGGTGATGACTGGAGAGGTGACACTGCTGGGAATGCTGGGACATTATACAGTAATGGAGGGGTCTGGTGGTGACTGGAGAGGTAACACTGCTGGGACATTATACAGTAATGGAGGGGTCTGGTGATGACTGGAGAGGTGACACTGCTGGGACATTATACAGTAATGGAGGGGTCTGGTGATGACTGGAGAGGTGACACTGCTGGGAATGCTGGGACATTATACAGTAATGGAGGGGTCTGGTGGTGACTGGAGAGGTAACACTGCTGGGACATTATACAGTAATGGAGGGGTCTGGTGATGACTGGAGAGGTGACACTGCTGGGACATTATACAGTAATGGAGGGGTCTGGGGATGACTGGAGAGGTGACACTGCTGGGACATTATACAGTAATGGAGGGGTCTGGTGATGACTGGAGAGGTGACACTGCTGGGAATGCTGGGACATTATACAGTAATGGAGGGGTCTGGTGAAGACTGGAGTGGTGACACTGTTGGGACATTATACAGTAATGGAGGGGTCTGGTGATGACTGGAGAGGTGACACTGCTGGGACATTATACAGTAATGGAGGGGTCTGGTGATGACTAGAGAGAGGACACTGCTGGGAATGCTGGGACATTATACAGTAATGGAGGGGTCTGGTGATGACTGGAGAGGTGACACTGCTGGGAATGCTGGGACATTATACAGTAATGGAGGGGTCTGGTGATGACTAGAGAGAGGACACTGCTGGGAATGCTGGGACATTATACAATAATGGAGGGGTCTGGTGATGACTGGAGAGGTGACACTGCTGGGAATGCTGGGACATTATACAGTAATGGAGGGGTCTGGTGATGACTGGAGAGGTGACACTGTTGGGACATTATACAGTAATGGAGGGGTCTGGTGATGACTGGAGAGCTGACACTGCTGGGACTTTATACAGTAATGGAGGGGTCTGGTGATGACTGGAGAGGTGACACTGCTGGGAATGCTGGGACATTATACAGTAATGGAGGGGTCTGGTGATGTCTGGAGAGGTGACACTGCTGGGAATGCTGGGACATTATACAGTAACGGAGGGGTCTGGTGGTGACTGGAGAGGTGACACTGCTGGGACATTATACAGTAATGGAGGGGTCTGGTGATGACTGAAGAGGTGACACTGCTGGGACATTATACAGTAATGGAGGGGTCTGGTAGTGACTGGAGAGGTGACCCTGCTGGGACATTATACAGTAATGGAGGGGTCTGGTGATGACTGGAGAGGTGACCCTGCTGGGACATTATACAGTAATGGAGGGGTCTGGGGATGACTGGAGAGGTGACACTGCTGGGAATGCTGGGACATTATACAGTAATGGAGGGGTCTGGTGATGACTGGAGAGGTGACACTGCTGGGACATTATACAGTAATGGAGGGGTCTGGTGATGACTGGAGAGGTGACACTGCTGAGACATTATACAGTAATGGAGGGGTCTGGGGATGACTGGAGAGGTGACACTGCTGGGACATTATACAGTAATGGAGGGGTCTGGTGATGACTGGAGAGGTGACACTGATGGGAATGCTGGGACATTATACAGTAATGGAGGGGTCTGGTGATGACTGGAGAGGTGAAACTGCTTGGACATTATACAGTAATGGAGGGGTCCGGTGATGACTGGAGAGGTGACACTGCTGGGACATTATACAGTAATGGGGGGGTCTGGTGTTGACTGGAGAGGTGACACTGCTGGGACATTATACAGTAATGGCGGGGTCTGGTGAAGACTGGAGAGGTGACCCTGCTGGGACATTATACAGTAATGGAGGGGTCTGGGGATGACTGGAGAGGTGACACTGCTGGGAATGCTGGGACATTATACAGTAATGGGGGGGTCTGGTGATGACTGGAGAGGTGACACTGCTGGGACATTATACAGTAATGGAGGGGTCTGGTGATGACTGGAGAGATGACACTGCTGGGACATTATACAGTAATGGAGGGGTCTGGTGATGACTGGAGAGGTGACACTGCTGGGACATTATACAGTAATGGAGGGGTCTGGTGATGACTGGAGAGGTGACACTGCTGGGACATTATACAGTAATGTGGCGCTCTGGTGATGACTGGAGAGGTGACACTGCTGGGAATGCTGGGACATTATACAGTAATGGAGGGGTCTGATGATGACTGGTGAGGTGACACTGCTGGGACATTATACAGTAATGGAGGGGTCTGGTGATGACTGGAGAGGTGACACTGCTGGGACATTATACAGTAATGGAGGGGTCTGGTGATGACTGGAGAGGTGACACTGCTGGGACATTATACAGTAATGGAGGGGTCTGGTGATGACTGGAGAGGTGACACTGCTGGGACATTATACAGTAATGGAGGGGTCTGGTGATGACTGGAGAGGTGACACTGCTGGGAATGCTGGGACATTATACAGTAACACCACTGGAGGGGTCGGGGTGATGACTGTATCATTATGTGTCAGGTTCCTATAAGGTGTCAGGACGTGGCGGTCTATTTCTCCATGGAGGAGTGGGAGTATGTAGAAGGACACAAGGATCAGTACAAGGATCAGGTCATGATGGAGGATCAGCAGCCCCTCACATCACCAGGTAATAGACATGACTATATACACACGTCCTCTCATTATTTGTATGTAAAGAATGAATTCAGTCTCTGTATGTGTTCCCTACAGTCAGATCCAGTAAGAGAACAGCACCAGAGAGGTGTCCCCGTCCTCTTCCTCCACAGGATGATCAGGTAGATGGAGATATTCCCTATGATCTGTAGAAGGGCTGTGAAGCTCTTATGGTCAGTCCCCTCACCCTCCATGACTCCTCATCTCCTGCTCATCTATAACATCCCACATGACTTCTCCTACTGTCTGATGACTTTTACAATATTTCTTCTACATCTTATGAATCAGGGAGAAGATCTGAACAATATTAATGTTCCAGAGACAGATGTGAGCGGTGATGAGCAGTATAAGGAGGACAATCCTACTGGGGAAGATCTGATCTATATTAATGCTACAGACATAAAGGAAGAAGAAGAGACAGATGTGAGCGGTGATGAGCAGTATAAGGAGGACATTCATACAGTTAACCGCCCAGGTGAGTAGTAACCACTTAATGCAGAGAACAGTCATAGATTCTGCTCAGTTACCGGCTGTAATAATTTTTTTTGGGACTCCGATGGAAAACAATTGTTTTTTTAATCAACTGGTGCTAAAAAGTTATTCAAAATTGTAAATTACTTCTATTTAAAAATCTTTAGCCTTCCAGTACTTATCAGCTGCTGTATGCTGCAGAGAAAGTTCTGTCTGACCGCAGTGCTCTCTGCTGACACCTCTGTCCATGTCAGGAACTGTCCAGAGCAGGAGAGGTTAAAAACAAACAAATAAACAAATGTTTATCTCTAGGACAGGCTAGGTGGGCTCTCTTCCTCGTCTCCTGATTTTATTATGTGTCTCCTTTCTTCTTGGCACTAAGAACACTTAGGCCGGGTTCAAATGGCTGAAAATATGCACAATGAACACCCAGAAAACACGGGCGGATATTCTGCTGATTTAAAGTGTACCTATCATAGTTTCCAAAAAAAAAAAAGTGATATGTTACTCAGTCCCTAATCCTGATCGTGTACATATATGTTTTATGTCTCTGGGCTCTTTATTTCCAGAGATATAAGCATTTATCTGTTGCTCAGTTACTTTTTCATTGTGCAGGCTGGAGGGGGCGTGTCTGTCTGTCTCCCTCACAGTGATGACTCATCTGCTCTGAGATCGGGAGGAGCCTGGGCAGTCAGCCAACTCTACTCTGTAACCCTTTCCTCTCTGGTTTTATGCTCTGTCATGTACACAGAGGAAGATGCTTGTAGCTTGCCTGCAGTATTCCTAAGACATTATGGCGAGTTCATAACAGGATAAAATGTATAAATATAAGAATAGATCTTTATAAAATTAGTGCAAGGATTTTATAGATAAAAGTACAGCATTTTTATCAATACGTTTTCTATCTGTTTTATCTTTTCCTAGTAAGGGTATGTTCACACTGCGTATTTCCCACGGAATTCCGTGCTGTGAACATTACTATCAGTGTGAATGGGTCTTCTGCGAGACCCGTTCACACTGCGGAATTTCAGCAGCGGAAATTGTTCCGTGCAAGGAAAGAACATGTTCATTCTTTGCGCAGAAGTCCGCGAACACTGCATAGCCGTCTATGGTGACGGCGCAGTGCCGCACGGTCCTACTGCCGGTGGCCTCCGCCAGAATGGAATCTCCGCTCGCGGAATTCTGCGAGCAGAGATTCCGTTCACACTCCGTAGTGTGAACATACCCTAAAGTTGGATGCTAATCCACAGCTAATCCAAGCTGTCACTAGCTGGCACTGGAGTTCCCCCACAATAGTTACAGGCACCAGAGTTCCCTCACATTAGCTACAGGCACCCGAGTTCCCTCACATTAGCTACAGGCACCCGAGTTCCCCCACAGAAGCTACAGGCACCCGAGTTCCCCCACAGTAGCTACAGGATCCCGAGTTCCCCCACAGTAGCTACAGGCACCTGAGTTACCCCACAGCAGCTACAGGCATCAGAGTTCCCCCACAGTAGGTACAGGCATCGGAGTTCCCCCACAGTAGGTACAGGCATCGGAGTTCCGCCACAGTAGGTACAGGCATCGGAGTTCCCCCACAGTAGGTACAGGCACCAGAGTTCCCCCACAGCAGCTACAGGCATCATAGTTCCCCCACAGTAGGTACAGGCATCGGAGTTCCCCCACAGTAGGTACAGGCACTCGAGTTCCCCCACAGTAGGTACAGGCATCTGAGTTCCCCCACAGTAGGTAGAGGCACTCGAGTTCCCCCACAGTAGGTACAGGCACCAGAGTTCCCCCACAGCAGCTACAGGCATCATAGTTCCCCCACAGTAGGTACAGGCATCGGAGTTCCCCCACAGTAGGTACAGGCACTCGAGTTCCCCCACAGCAGCTACAGGCATCTGAGTTCCCCCACAACAGCTACAGGCATCTGAGTTCCCCCATGGTAGCACAGTTTACCTACATTAGGTAGCAGTTCCCCCACATTTGGTAGCCACTCCCCCACATTAGGTAGCAGCTCCCCCCACAATAGCAGTTCCCCCACATTTGGTAGCAGCTCCCCCACAATAGCAGTTCCCCCACATTTGGTAGCAGCTCCCCCACATGTAGCAGTTCCCCCACAATAGCAGTTCCCCCACATTTGGTAGCAGCTCCCCCACATCTGGTAGCAGCTCCCCCACATGTGGTAGCAGTTCCCCCACATTAGGTAGCAGCTCCCACACAATAGCAGTTCCCCCACATTAGGTAGCAGCTCCCACACAATAGCAGTTCCCCCACATTAGGTAGCAGCTCCCCCACAATAGCAGTTCCCCCACATTAGGTAGCAGCTCCCCCACAATAGCAGTTCCCCCACATTTGGTAGCAGCTCCCCCACAATAGTAGCAGCTCCCCCACAATAGCAGTCACTCCCCCACAATAGTAGCAGCTCCCCCACAATAGCAGTTCCCCCACACAGAGACACACACACACACATACATAAACAGACATACATACATAAACAGACATACATACACAGACATACATACATACACAGACACACATACACACACATACATATATACACACAGACACACATACATACAAACATACATACATACACAGACACACATACATACACATACACAGACATACATACACACATACATACATACACAGACATACATACATACACAGACACACATACATACACAGACATACAGACATACATACATACACATACACACACAGACATACATACACACATACATACACAGACATACATACATACACAGACACACTCACCCGCCCTGCATAGTGCTTCTCTCCGGCGACGGACGTCCCTGACATCCTCTTGCACAGGCCGCCGGCGCTGTGGTGGAGGAAGTAGGAGCGGGTCTAACCGTAACCCCGGGGGGGTGTTTGCTGGGGTCAGCGGCATCACAGAACGGGCATAGTAGAAGGATGGGGGGGGGGGGGTGCGGGTGCTGAATGTGCGGCTGCAGCTGAAGACGACGGGGGTGGGGGGTGGAGACGGAGCAGGCGCAGCTAAAGACGGGGGGTGGGTGTAGGGGTGATGTAGAAGTTGCGGGCGCAGCTGACGACGGGGGTGATGTAGAAGTTGCGGGATCAGCTGAAGAACGGGGGAGGGTGAAGCGAGCATGAAGGTGCGGGCGCAGCTGAAGACGGGGGGGGGGGGAAGCAATATTACTCCGCACTGGCTGTGTGTGCGTGCTCCCTGGGCTCGTTCACAGGCAGTGCGTGCCCGCACATAAGATGTTTGCCTACAGCACAAAGTTCCTATACTGGATACCGTCGCGCTTTACGGTCGGTATCTGGTAAGCTGCAAAATCATCACTGGTCTATCTGGCTAAAGACAGACGACCCCTAGTGGTGGCTATTTTTAAATTTAATTTCTGGGGAAAATGTAATTTTTTTAAAATAAATTTATATTGCAAAAAGTCATCATATCATTAGTTCTATAACATATAAAAAGTTTTCAACAATGACCGGGCCTCTTTAAATGATCCAATGGCCAATAGGACCGATTGGAAATGTGGCATCTCATAGACGGTAATACATTTCCGAGTGGAATCTGCAGAAAGAATAGACAAGTCTATCTGGACAAGTCTAATCTGTAAATTCCATCATGTGCACAGTGCAGCAGAATCTTATTGAAGTCGCTTTGACAGCACATATACTAAAATCCAAGGATCGCTCTAGAGGTCCATGTAGCAGAAGCTCCAGACTGACTGTAAGGCAATTAGTGACACCCTCCTTGAAGGTCGGGGAGAGGGGTTGTCCACCTGAAACTTGATTCCCCACACTTCTACCAAAAAAAATTGCTCCCCAGTATATTGGGCCCTACCATGTACTTTGACAGGTTAACCCGGTTGCCTATTGACTTAACCTATCAAAACAAAAATGGTCATGTAAGCTGTTCAGGATGCCGCGATTTCGCCGCGGCGATCCCGAACAGCTCCCTGAGCTAACCGGCATGGTTTCACTTTCATTTTAGACGCGTCTAAAGGGTTAATAGCGCGCGGCACCGCGATCAATGCTGCGATGTGGCCCCCAGTTATAGAACGGGAGTGGACTCAGGACATACAAGTACGCCCTGGGTCCTTAACAGGTTAAAGTTCCCGGTACAGGGATGCACTGGGATTGGGATCCCGGGGACCCAACCCAAAATATGCAGACGGTCAGGAGGCTGTTGCGTACGGGCAGTCAGGCACTATGCCTGCGGGTCCCACATATCCTGCATCAGCCTCCATATAGCTCGAAATGAGACAGTGACTGACTGTCCCACACTCAGAGTGCCCCTCCCAGTAGTCTCCTCCCCCTCCCTGTAGTCTCCTCCCCCTACCCCCGCCCGCTGAGCTCATCCTGCCCTGGAGGATCGTGTACTGTATTCTCTACTTTTTTTCCTGTCAACAATACAAATATTACATATATGTCCCTCATGGCTACAGAGAGTCTAACAAGATCCTATTTTATAGCGGAAAAACTCAAACATAGACATAAAACCTGAAAGAATCAGAGGTCACACTGTACCGCTTATATAAAATATTCTCCTCTGTTTGGTCGCTCGGCCTATTGTCTGAGGCCCTCACTTGGTCCAGATTATGAGACAGCTGTAATATATAGTATATAAGCGGTACAGTGTGACCTCTGTTTGGTCGCTCGGCCTATTGTCTGAGGCCCTCACTTGGTCCAGATTATGAGACAGCTGTAATATATATTATATAAGCGGTACAGTGTGACCTCTGTTTCTTTCCTGTGTTATATCTTTTCCTGTCAGCCCTGCAGGTCAGAGAGACGCCACCAATGTTCACACACAGAGACATAAAGTGCGCTGTGCTCGTGCTGCTGCCCCCGCTGGGTGTGTAAGTGACTGCATCTTTGTGATCCTCCCAGTCAGGGCCTCTGCACTGCTATGCACATGGGTGTAAGTGCGCTGCAGAGCATTGCACCCTATTGTCTTCTACAGACCCTATAGTGCTCTGCAGTCTGCACATACCCTATGGGAGCTATAAAAAAAAGTAAAAAGTGTAAAAAAAAATTAACCCTTTCCCTTTAACCCCTTCCCTAATAAAAGCTTGAATCCCCCCCCCCCCAATCCTTTCCCATAAATCAAACCTATATAAATTGGGTATCACTGCAACCATATTTACCTACAGAATAAAGATATTTTACTGAAAAGTGCACTGCATAGAAATGGAAGCCCCCAAAAGTTACAAAATTGATTTTTTTATTTCAGCGTCACCCCACAAATAAGTTTACATGGGGAGTATGTGCAGAGCATTACACCCTAGTGTCTGTACATTCCTATGTTAGCGGGCGGGATTGGACAAACATTTTAGCCGGAGCAGACGGGAGTGGAGCAAACACCCTACGTGTGCGGGCAGGATTGGACAAAAAAATCATCGGGAGTGGGATTGAACAACCAGTTCCGCGCAGGCTCTAGTTCCCAGTTTAGGTTGTATTGTGTCTGTAGTCAGTGACTGTGTTATGCAGCTGTCCTCACTCTGTACACATCATGCTGTGCTGAATGGGATTTTGTCATAGACTTCCATGGTCTGTACTTACACTGTACGTCTCTTTACTCACTTTTCAGTAAAATAAGTTTAAAAAATTTTTTTAGTAAAAGATAACACTATGTTATACATACCGATCGTACCAACCTGATTTATGAGGAGAACAAGTCAATTTTATGGCACATAACATGATTGCTAGGACTCTGTCACTGCCGGGACTCTGCTATTGGAGTAATTGCATTGCAGTAAATACGTACTGCACTGATCTGTATGAGCAATCCAATGACTGCTCATACAAGTCCTATAAAGGGACCAAAATGTGTATAAAAAAAATCAAAAGATGTTTTTAAAAATGTAAATGACCCTCCCCCTCCAATAATATTTCAACTTTTTTGTTGTAAAAATGGAAAAGCTGTTTTTGTTGTTATTGTTGCTAAAAAGTAGTAAATTGTAACAAACACTATGCAAATTAGATATTCCTGTGATTATATGGACCTGACTTATATTTTAATGCACAGTTAATACAATGTAAGATCAGTCCCACAGAAAACAAGCTCTTAAACCGAGTGTATATGGAAAAATAAAAGAGTTATGGCTATGAGGAGGAAAAAAAGAAAACACAAAAGCTTAAATTTCCTGGGTTGTTAAGGGGTTAATACTGATCATAAAATCTGTGTTATTCTCTGCAGATTCTTGTACCAGGAGATCAGAGGAGAATCTTATATCTTCAGATTATAAAGCAGATGATGATATCACACAAGATACATATGAAGAACATTCCATTATCCCAGATACACCCTCAGCCCTTCACAGCCAAGATCTGTCATCTCATCCTTATATACAGGTCCTGTCTTCTCAGTCATCACAGAAAGGTCACAGAAGGGGTGTTGGACATCAGCAAGCTCATACAGTATTTAAACTATATTCATGCTCAGAATGTTGGAAATGTTATACTTCTAAATCAGAGTTTGTTGTACATCAAAGAACTCACACAGGAGAGAAGCCATTTTCATGCTCAGAATGTGGGAAATGTTTTACTTCTAAATCAGGTCTTGTTCAACATCAAAGAACTCACACAGGAGAGAAGCCATTTTCATGTTCAGAATGTGGGAAATTTTTTACTTTGAAATCTAGTCTTGTTAGACATCAAATAACTCACACAGGAGAGAAGCCATTTTCATGTTCAGAATGTGGGAAATGTTTTGCTCTTAAACCAAATCTTTATAAACATCAAATAACTCACACAGGAGAGAAGCCATTTTCATGCTCAGAATGTGGGAAATGTTATACTGAGAAAGCAACTCTTGTTTATCATCAAAGAACTCACACAGGGGAGAAGCCATTCTCATGTGCAGAGTGTGGAAAGTGTTTTGCTAAGAAATCAATTCTTGGTGAACATAAACGAACTCACACAGGGGAGAAACCATTTCCATGTGCAGAATGTGGGAAATGTTTTACTCAGCAATCAAGTCTTGTTAAACATAAAATAACTCACACATGAGAAGTCAATTCAAACCTGTAAATGATGCAGATAACACATCTATATATTATCCATGTACATAGGATATCTTGACATTTATACATATATCATATACTGCATCTCCAAACTTGTTACCAATTGTTAATAAAAGTTTTCTTTCTTATATGATTTATTATTCTTATATTCATCTCCGCACACTGGACTTATAATGAATGTAATATTGTCCCTGACGTTGTATATAGGGATTTTAACGCGTCAGTGTTGTCCCTGCCCCCTTGTCATTATGATTATAGAGACTTTAATTCAAGGCATCAGACAGGATCCGCGCGTCTCCCTTGAAGATCGTCTCTTCTGAACATATGACGCTGCAGATACTTTTATTTATCACAAACCCTAGACCAGCGTTTCCCGTCTTGACGTCTATTTTCGGTCTCAGATGATAAAATCCATTTTTCTATATGAGAAGTCGTCAATATCTCAGCGTCCCCCGGGTTCAGTAAACATGGGTGTAATTATTTTCCTTTTCTTTGTCCTCCCCGGGGTATAAAATCCCTAGAGATCTGATCACATCTGGTACAAGATCTCTTTACTTCACACTTTGCGCCATTATTACACGGATTGAAGACCCAGTTACACGCTCGTAAATTCCCATATATGTCGTGGATTGGAAGGAAAAAGGTTCTTAAATCTTATATTTACCAATAATATTTTATATTTTTACAGTCCGTCCCTATCATAGTACGGAATTGTTATTTTTCTTCTATCCGATGGTTATTTTGTAATTTTGTTATGATTCAGAAGAGACCACGTGTCCCGTATAGACGCTCACCCTGAAGACATTAGACGGCGGTTTTGTGTTTCCGGATTTACACACTTATTATAAAGCTTTTCCTTCGTCTGGATTACTAGAGCTCGTTCGCTCTTCTTTTTCTCATCCTCCCCTTTATATTCCTCCTCATGTGGATATGGAATTCTCCTCAGTTCCTCCTTCTATAGGGCCCATTTTGTGGCCCCCGCACTCCTCCTTGGCCTCTCTAGTTCTTTCCTCTTTTATATATAAGGAAGAAAATAATGCAATCAATTGTATACCAGTCCTCAAAGATACATATGAAAGAAAATGGATCCAATATATTAAAAATGTATAGTATTTTTTATTAAAATATAGAAAAAGGTAACAAATCAAGACTCCTAAACCCTAGCAGGGCCCGTGCATCGGGTAAAGGGGCTTGGCAATTAACAATAATGTGACAATAAGAATAATACAAATGTATCAATGATTCGTATCAATGAGTATACCAACTATAAAATGTGTAAAGTGCCAACTAAAAATAAAGACATTGCGTTATTGCTTGGTAAATGAATGCACAAATGTTAGAATAAGTTCAGTGGTAGCGCAGTGGACAGTTCAGCAGCGGGATTGATAATCCAATAAATCTCAGTTCCACAATGTTGTCAAAGTCAATATTATAAAGTTTATATGAAGTTTGGTGCAAGGCACCACTCACCGACCATATGGATGCTGTGTATGTAAAAGCTGCACAGTCCAGGCTGGCACGGAAGCGTCCGGGAGTGGTAATAGTGCCAGTCTGTGTTGAAGGTCTCGATAGTCTGCGGCTGGCACGGAGATTGCGTCCGGCCTGGTGGAGGAGATGATTTGCCGAGAGATCATGGAGACCGCAATAATCTGAGATGGTGCGGGAGTGGATGCCGGCGTCCTCGTGTCAGCTAATGCGCTGAATGCGCGTGAATGCAAGTGGTCTCGCAATGGAGGGCATCCAGCTGTTGCAAGTATGGAATAAAGGCTGGCAGTGGATCTTGGATATAAGTGTTGGTATACGGATTGTAAAAACAGCTTGTGTAGATCTGCTAGACGCGTTTCAAGGCCGCGGGCCTTTTCTTCAGTAGCGATATAATGGTGTTTGAAATAAATGATGTAGTATATATAGTCTCGATCTGATGATGTGGTGAGCAATAAGGAAAATGTGGATGGAACCATAAGTGGTGATAATAGTAATAATGGATCCATAAATGAAAAGAGAAGGAGAAAAGGCAGAAGGAAATATATGAAAGAATAATAATAAGACAATATAATAATGATAATAATAAAGATAAAATGCAATGTGACAATGGAACAAAATAAAATAATAAATCAAAATAATGATAAGGCTGAGTAGATGATATAGAGTTAGAAGAATAAAAGTAAAAAATATATAACTTGAAGGGATGGATGTGTAGATGGACTTGGGTGGACTGAGTCCCAGGGGCCGCAACTGTGCCAATATATAGCCGACCAGTAACTGACTCAGGGACTGAGTCACACCTCAAGATGAAAGGAACCCCAAGATTTCGAGCTCTGCGTTTAAACCTTGTGGTGCTAGTGTATCAAATTCTAAGATATTTCTGGATTGAGCCCTGGACATGGATGAAATGTAGTCGCCCCCCTCCAACATTTTTTGACACTTTGATTTGCCATGAAGATGAATTCTGATGGATTTTGATTATGGTGTTCTATAAAGTGTAGTGATAGAGGGGGAGTTTTTGTTCCTTTTTTGATATTGTAAATGTGTTCATAGATGCGGGTCTTCAGTTATCTTTTTGTACGACCTATATATTGTTTGCCACAATTGCATTGTATTAGATATATTATTCCTTTACTGTGGCAAGCGAGGCATTCAGATATTTGATGGACATATTGATCAGATGTAGATGAGATTTCAGTGATTTTTTTTGAAAAAAATGTTTTTACATCCTAGACAAGACCTGCATCTATGAAAACCTTGTGTGTGTAACCAGGTGGATGATGGATGAGAAATGGTAGGTAGTTTGATGGTGGGAGCAATTTGGATCCCTAGAATGGGGGCTTTCGTATAAATAATTGGTGGATATGAAGGGAAATCATGTCCGATCAGTTTATCGTTCTTTAACCCCTTGGGGACGGAGCCCATTATGACTTTCATTTACCCTGAGGTGCTAGTCCGACTCTCTGTGCCCCGTGCAGGGAGGAGGAGAGCTGGTCCCATTGGTGGCTGGCGTCGCGGCGGCGGTCGGCTGACGCGGCCTGTAGATGCAGTCCTTGGCGGTGTGAGGCGGTGGGCCTGCAGAGTGGCACGGTCCAGTGCTGGGATCCTCCGGGCTGTGGCGGTGTGTGAGGTGTAGAGGACCCTCCTGCTGGTGGCACTGATGTCCGGGTCCCTGGCCTTCCCTGGAGCTGGGTGCCATCTTCGGCCTTCGTGGGCGGGGCCTAACTGCTGCCAAGGTTACTCCCGCGGCGGCGGCTGCTGCTGAGTGTCTCCTGCTGTGTGCCAGTGTCCCCTGCTGGGACGACGTGCTGTAGAATCCTTCCTGCTGCGGTATTGAGTTATTAACCCCTTCTGCTCCTGCTGTCCGGCTCCTCACTGCTGTCTGCCCTACATTGTGGAGTGCACAACTTGGACTGTCTGGTGCTTCCCTCCTCCCTTTCCCTATCCTGCTGGCTTGGTGGACTGTGAGTACCCTGAATGGGACTTGGGGGATTGCTGGGACTAGTGGTGCCTTCCCCAGTAGCAGCAGGCAACTCTCCCTTTGCTCCAGGGAGTGCAGTGGTCTTTGGGACTTATATACTAGTGACTTTCTACCTGCTTAGTATATCCCGCTCGCCATGGGGGGCTCCAGCGGTAAACGAGGGCACAGGAAATCTACCCGTAATGCTGATGCCTCAAGGCCGACCTCTGATGAGGATGCCTCCTCTGATAATGGCTCCCCTCGTTCCTCTCGTTCCTTTGGCCCTTCTCAGCAGGATTCTGGAGCTTAGACACCGCTTGCTACTAAAGTGTCTGCACATGCAGCAAAAGCGCTGATCCAGTTTTCCAGACCTCCGGATGGGCATAGGGGTGCTTCTCCTGTTCCACCTTTATCCCTGGTGGACGGTTTTCCAGCTTCACCACAGAGCCTAACCTCTGAACGACCTGTTTATGATGCAGCTGCCTTGGATCACAGATTCTCCGAACTGTTGGCTGCTTCTACCTCCTGTCAAACCATCATGGTGACGAAAGTTGATGAACTGCGGCAAGATTTTGTTCTTTTGCGCCATGAGACCCAGAAGATCCGTGAGCGCACTGAGGAGGTGGAATGCAGGGTGTCTGCAGCTGAGGACACTCTTCAGCCACTACCAGATAGGGTGGATTCACTGCAGCGCCAAGTGTTGGGAGTTCTGGACCGGTTGGATGACATGGAGAACTGCCTGCGGCGCAATAATATCCTTCCTGAAAAGGTGGAAGGAAGGGATCCCGTTCTCCTTTGAAATGTGGCTCAAAAAACTCCTTCCTGTTAACACTTTCTCTCCGTACTTCTCCTGGGGGTCCCTTGCATCCTTTTTTGGCCAAGCTTCTCCATTTTAAGGATAGAGATGCTATTCTGCAAGCTGTCCGAGTCAAGGGAGAGATCATTTATGAAGGGAGCAGTGTCTTTCTTTCCGGATTTCTCTGTGGAACTCCGCAAGCAAAGGGTGCAGTTTACTGAAGTCAGGTTAAAGTTACAGGCCAAAGGTTACCGATATTCCATGCTTTATCCTGCTCTCCTGCGAGTGGTAGATGGCACTTCGACTAAGTTCTTCACCTCTCCGATGGAAGTGCTTCACTGGGTGGATGCTGCACCTCCTGTCAGACCTCCGGACTCATATTCGTACTAATCTAGATGTTTCCGCTCCCTTTTTCTTGGGGGACAAGGCAGGGTTGCCATCTATGCTCTTTTTTTTTTTAAATTCGTTTTATTGAAAAGTAAATAACTGTAGACCACAGGCCCATTAAAGTGAACATGAAGCATATCCACAGTACATAGAAAAGGGTCATGAGACCATACATCAATTTACAGAATGTAAGCGACAGGATACTCCAGGTTACATCACATGGTAAACGTCGAAGTCATAAAACACTACCCAACTGAGGTAGGGAAACTGAAAACAAAATAGAACAAGAAGGCGAACATTCGCCAAAATTAGCAATCGTATACCATCCCGCGAGGAGCACCAATACTATCACTAGTTAGTGGTACCATCAAATAACCCATGATAAATAATCCCGAAAGGCACCCACGCATCCAAAGAGGTAGAAAAAGAATCGACAAACGTACACAGAAAGAGAAACGAAGGTTAGTAGAGACCACAGATAGCAAGCATAGCATCAATGTATCTTACACTGTCCCAGAGGGGGTCAAAGAATACGAGCATTGAGTCAAGGGAGAGGAACACCAACCACCCCACACAGAATAAAATTTACCCGGGCACTTCCTATTTTTGTACACTATGTGTGAGAAAGGCAATGTAGCATTTACCATAGCCTTCCATTGAGTCAGGGTAGGAGAGCCGGGGTCCATCCATTTAAGAGCAATAGCCTTCCTGGCCAAGAACAGAGTTTCCCGCAAAAACGTACGTACGTGATGTGTCCATATCTCTTCATCTAAGATACCAAAAAGGCAGATCAAAGGATCAAGAGATAGGGAAGGTTGAGCCAGAGTAGCTAAAAAAGTGAGCACTGCATGCCAGAAAGCTGCGATATATGGGCAAGCCCAAATCAAATGCCAAAAGTCTGCCCTGGCAGCGCAACAACGATGACAAGCATCGGAGTCTGAACGACCCATTCTATTGAGCCTTAAAGGAGTGATATAACTATAGTGTATAATGTTCAATTGGATCAATTTATTATTCGCCGCCGGGGACACTAACATGTGGGAGGAAAAAATGTCCTCCCATACATCCTTAGTCAAATTAGGGATATGGGATTCCCAATGCCGGACCGCCGGTACTGGATTGCGGGAGTTCTTGGCCTGAATAAGGTGCGTGTACAGGATGGACACCAGCCCCCTGGGACCCTGTGACTTCAGAACCCCGATGAGGGGAAACGCTGATATCAATGGGCTCCCAATGGGGAACTGGGCATTCAGGGCGTGTCGGAGCTGGAGGTATTTAAAAAAACTGTTTCTGGGAAGAGCATGACTGGATTGCAACTGGTCAAATGGCCATCTATGCTCTTTCTTTTTTGCGCTGGCGATTGAGCCCTTGGCAGCGGCAACACGCAGAGATTCCGCTATCTGTGGCATTCCCAGGGTGTCCATTGTGGAGAAGGTTTCTCTCTATGTAGACGACACTCTGGTATATTTGGCAGATGCAGGGGGGTTCCCTTGTTTCTTTGATTGCCTTACTAGATAGGTTTAGCTCTATCTCAGGTCTACGGGTCAATTGGGTTAATTCCTCTCTCATGGCTTTCTCACCTGCCGTTTCACTTCCCTCTTCTATCCCAGGGGGGTGCTGGTGGTTTCCCGATTTAGGTATCTTGGGGTAGAGGTTACTGCATCTTTGGCTGATTATATGTCCCTGAATTTAGATCCGCTCTTGGCTTCCACGGTAGATAGGTTGCAGACCTGGTCCTCCCACCCTCTCTCCCTAGCTGGCCAGATTAATATTTTTAAAATGATTTATCTGCCTAAATTCCTTTATCATTTACAATTTGGCTCCTGTGGTCCCCCGTCAAGAAATATTTTAATAGACTTGTCACGTACTGGCAGGACTGGTAGTGGATCCTCTGAACCAGAGAGGCGATGACGCGGGTTGTACCAGAGGACCGGTTCTAAGTGGTTACTGGTTTTCACCAGAGCCCGCCGCAAGGCGGGATGGACTTGCTGCGGCGGTAACCACTAGGTCGTATCCTCCAGTAGCAACTAGACCTCTCTGGTGGCTGATATGGCGTGGTACACAGGGAGCAGGCAAGAGCGTAGTCGGATGTAGCAGAGGTCAGGGCAGGCAGCAAGGGTTCGCAGGCGAGTATATGGTAGCAATGGGTAGGCAACTGGCAAGGTAATAATCACTGTAGGGAACGCTTTCTCAGAGGCACAAGGCACAAAGATCCGGCAAGGGCAGGAAGGGGCAGGTGCCTTTTATTGGGAAATCACAATGGGAGGTGTGGAACCAGCGCACCAATTACCGGTGCGCTGGCCCTTTAAATTTACTGAAGCCGACACGCGCGCCGGGACCCAGGAGCAAGTGAGATTGAAGGGGACGCGGCGCGTGAGCGGGGACCAGCCGCCACAGTGTCCCTGCGTCCCTGCCACAGTGAGACCCGCGCTCCCGGTCAGTGTGTTTGACCGGGAGACGCCGGGACCCCAGCACGGAGGACACAGGCAGCGGGCGCTCCGGTCCAGTGGTGGAGACCGGAGCGCTCGCTGTGACAGTACCCCCCCCCCTTAGGTCTCCCACTCTTTTTGGTACCAAGAAATTTGAGAATGAGACTGCGGTCCAAGATGTTATTTTCAGGCTCCCAAGACCTTTCTTCAGGACCGCAACCTTCCCAGTCGACCCAAAAAAATCTTTTCCTCCCAACAAGCTTGGAGGCTAGGATTTCTTTAACAGTAAAAACATCAGAGGTACCAGTGACAGGGGTGGGAGAAAGAAGTTTGGGAGAGAAGCGATTAAAGATAGCAGGTTTGAGAAGGGAGACATGAAAAGAGTTATGAATTCTGAGGGAGGGAGGAAGATGGAGCTGGTAGGACACCGGATTAATGCGGCTTTTGACTCTGAAGGGACCTAGGTAACGAGGACCCAGCTTGTAACTTGGTACCTTGAATCTGATGTACTTCGAGGAGAGCCACACCTTGTCACCGGGACGGAATTCTGGAGGAGCTCTACGACTCTTGTCGGCCTGGAGCTTCATACGGGCCGAGGCCTTGAGGAGGGCTGAGTGAGTCTTTCGCCAAATAGATGAGAAGTCCAGAAGGAGATCCTCTACCGCTGGTACAGAGGAGGGAGCAGAGGTCCTAGGCAGAGAAGGCAGAAGATGACGACCATAAACCGCAAAAAATGGAGACTTGTTGGTAGCGGAAGATTGCTTGAAGTTATATGAGAACTCTGCAAGTCCGACCAATCATCTTGGCGGGCAGACACAAAATGGCGTAGATAATCTCCCAGTGTCTGGTTCACCCGTTCTACTTGGCCGTTGGACTGTGGGTGATACGAGGAAGAAAAGTCCAGCTTGACTCCGAGTTGACCACAGAGAGCCCTCCAAAACTTGGAAACGAACTGCACCCCACGGTCAGAGACGATGTGTCTGGGAAGACCGTGGAGGCGGAAGATGTGTAGAAAAAGTTGCTTGGCCAACTGAGGCGCGGACGGGAGACCAGGCAGGGAGACAAAGTGAGCCATCTTAGAGAATCGGTTAACCACGACCCAAATGACTGTCATACCATGGGAGGAGGGGAGATCCGTGATAAAGTCCATGGCGATGTGTGACCAAGGGGTCTCTGGAACAGGAAGAGGCAGAAGAAGGCCGGCAGGTTTCTGACGAGGAGTCTTGTCACGGGCGCAGATCGCACAGGACTGGATGAATTCTGTGATGTCTCTCTCAAGCGAAGGCCACCAATACCTCTGAGAAATTAATTGAAGAGACTTCCTAATCCCAGGATGACCGGCCAGAAGGGAAGTGTGACCCCACTTGAGGACTTGCAATCGCTGGCAAGGAGGAACATAGGTCTTACCCGGAGGAAGAAGCCGTAAGTCCACAGGTGCAACTGAGATAAGACATTCAGGTGAGACAATGTGTTGAGGAGTAGATATGTTGCCCACCACACCACATCCGAAGAGCGAGAAAGGGCATCTGCCCTGATGTTCTTGGCAGCGGGACGAAAGTGAATCTGGAAGTTGAAGCGGGCGAAGAAGATGGACCAACGGGCTTGACGGGAATTTAATCTCTGAGCAGACTGGAGGTAGACTAAATTCTTATGGTCCGAGAAAATGGTCACAGGGTGAGGAGCACCCTCGAGAAGATGTCTCCACTCCTCCAAGGCCAATTTGATTGCAAATAGTTCTCTGTCCCCAATGGCGTAATTCTTCTCGGCGGAAGAAAAGGTCTTAGAGAAGAAGCCACAAGTTATGGTTTTGCCCCTGGAAGACTTCTGAGTTAGTACCGCTCCAGCTCCCACCGAGGACGCATCCACTTCAAGATAAAATGGCTTGGAGGGATCTGGCCAGGAGAGAACAGGTGCAGATGCAAAGGCGGCTTTCAGGGACTGAAAAGCCTCTTCAGCGTGAGGAGGCCAGGACTTTGGATTGGCACCCTTTTTAGTTAGAGCCACAAGAGGAGCCACTAGGGTGGAATAATGCGGAATAAACTGTCTGTAATAATTGGCAAAACCCAGGAATCTTTGTATGGCTCGGAGACCAGAGGGGCGTGGCCAGTCTAGAACTGCAGGTAACTTGGCAGGATCCATTTGCAGACCTTGGGCAGAGATGATATACCCCAGGAATGGCAAGGAGGTAGGTTAAAACAGACATATTCTCAATTTTGAAATAGAGGTGGTTACTTCTGAGTCGGGTGAGAACTTGCCGGACATGGTCTCGATGTTGCTCCAGATTGGATGAAAAAATAAGGATATCATCCAGATATACTACAACACAACTATAGAGAAGGTCCTGGAAGATGTCGTTCACGAACTCCTGGAAGACTGTGGGTGCGTTACATAGTCCAAAAGGCATCACCAAATACTCAAAGTGACCGTCCCGGGTGTTAAATGCGGTCTTCCACTCGTCTCCTTTACGAATGCAGATCAAATTGAAAGCCCCGCAGAGATCCAACTTGGTGAAGATCTTGGCTCCTCTGAGACGGTCAAAGTGCTCAGAGATTAGTGGCAGAGGGTAACGGTTTTTAATGGTAATTTTATTGAGTCCTCTATAATCAATGCAGGGTTGGAGAGAACCATCCTTTTTAGACACAAAGAAAAACCTGGCTCCAGCAGGAGACGAAGACTTTCTAATAAAACCTCTCTGTAAATTCTCACGTACATAGTCCGACATGGCCTGAGTCTAGAGGTGAGAGAGGATAGATTCTGCCCCAAGGAGGAGTAGAGTCTGGTAACAGGTCAATGGGACAGTCATACGGCCTGTGAGGAGGAAGAGTCTCTGCTTGTTTTTTGCAGAAGACGTCCGCAAATTGATGGTAAGACTTGGGGAGACCTGGTGGCAAAGGAACAGGCGGGACCCGTTTGATAGGAGATGGCTTGAAGCATCGGTCAGGGCAGGAGGAACCCCAACGCAGAATCTCTCCGGTGGACCAATTCAAGACAGGAGAATGGCGTTGCAACCACGGCAACCCCAGCAGGAGTTCGGATGAGCAGAAGGGAATTACAAGAAATTCCAGAGTCTCGGTATGGAATATCCCAATGTCTATCCGCAGGGGCTGGGCGCGGTATTGTACTGTAGCAGAGAGTTTCTCCCCGTTGACCATAGAAATTAGGAACGGCTTGGGTAGACGGGTAATAGGAATTTGATACTTGTCGACCAAGGAGGCATGGATGAAGTTGCCAGCCGAGCCGGAATCCAAGAAGGTGGCTGCAGAGAAGGACTTAGATGAAAGGAACAACTGCACGGATATCATGAGGCGTGGAGAGGAAGAATCCACACCTAGTAATGCCTCTCCCACATCCACTAGGTGCGAGCGTTTCCCGAACGTGGAGGATGAAGAGGACAGTCCTTATGGAAATGCTCAGTACTAGCACAGTACAAACACAGATTCTCATCTCTACGACGGCTCCATTCTTGCGGGGTCAGGCGAGACCGGTCCACCTGCATGGCCTCCACAGCGGAAGACCCAGAGACAGGTAGAGATGGACGCTGGAACACTGGAGTCAGACGAGGGCAGCGTTTAGGAAGAGCTTTTTCCTTTTCAAGATGGATTTCCTCTTGTCTTTCAGAGAAACGTTTGTCAATCCTTGTAGATAGCAAGATGAGGTCACTCAGGGTGGTAGGCAGATCACGTGCAGCAAGGACGTCTTTAATGTCAGAATTAAGTCCCTTCTTAAAAGAAGCACAAAGAGCTTCATTATTCCAGTTCAGCTCGGAAGCAAGGGTGCGGAACTGGACGGCATAGTCACCCACGGTAGAATTTCCTTGGGACAAGTTTAGCAAGGTAGTCTCTGCGGAGGTAACCCAAGCCGATTCCTCAAAAACCCTACGAAACTCTTGACAAAAACTTTGGACAGAAGCAGTGGCTGGATCAGCGCGGTCCCAAAGCGGTGTAGCCCAGGCCAGGGCCCTCCCGTAGAGCAGACTAAGGATGAAGGCTACCTTGGCTCGCTCAGACGGAAACTGGTCAGACAGTAGCTCGAGGTGAAGAGAGCACTGAGACAGGAACCCTCGGCATAGTTTAGGATCTCTGTCGTATTTGTCTGGAAGTGACAAACGGATTCTGTCTCCAGTGGCAACCGCAGGGGAGGTGATGCAGCAGGTGCAGGTGGAGGTGCAGGCTGTTGCTGAGCAGGCAGGAGCTGTTGCATCATGGCAGTCAACTGGGCCAGCTGCTGACCTTGCTGGGCCACAATGGAGGTGAGGTCCACTAGACTTGGCAGAGGAACATCAGCGGGATACATGGCCGGATCTTACTGTCACGTACCGGCAGGACTGATAGTGGATCCTCTGAACCAGAGAGGCGATGACGCGGGTTGTACCAGAGGACCGGTCATAAGTGGTTACTGGTTTTCACCAGAGCCCGCCGCAAGGCGGGATGGACTTGCTGTGGCGGTAACCACCAGGTCGTATCCTCCAGTAGCAACTCAACCTCTCTGGTCAGGGCAGGGCAGGCAGCAAGGGTTCGCAGACAAGTATATGATAGCACTGGGTACGGCAACTGGCAAGGCAATAATCACTGTAGGGAACGCTTTCTCAGAGGCACAAGGCACAAAGATCCGGCAAGGGCAGGAAGGGGCAGGTGCCTTTTATTGGGAAATCACAATGGGAGGTGTGGAACCAGCGCACCAATTACCAGTGCGCTGGCCCTTTAAATTTACTGGAGCCAGCGCGCGCGCGCCCTAGAGAGCGGGGCCACGCGCGCCAGGACCAGGTGAGATGAACAGGGACACGGCGCATGAGCGGGGACCAGCCGTCACGCTAGCCGCGTCCCTGCCACTGTGAGACCCGCGCTCCCGGTCAGTGAGTTTGACCGGGAGACGTCGGGACCCCAGCACGGAGGACACAGGCAGTGGGCGCTCCGGTCCAGAGGTAGAGACCGGAGCGCTCGCTGTGACAAGACTTTGTGGTACTCTGGGATCCTTGTATTGGCAGGGAAAATCTCCCAGACTCAGTCGGGCTCTCCTTCAGACCCCTAAAAAGCATGGTGGTTTAGCTGCTCCCAATGTCTATAACTATTTCTTACCTCTCAGTTGGTCTGTGCAGCATGGTGGATTGACCTGGATCTGTCGAACTCGGCAACTGCTTTGGCTGGAGCACTGATGGGTTCATATGAAGCTCTCACTAACTCACTATACAGGTACCATTCTCGTTCCTCATATCCTTTCCCTCTGCAAACTATAGCTAAGGTGTGGTCCGTGGTGTCGAGCAGGTTTCCGCAACCGCTGGTCTCTCCTAGGGCACCCTTGTGGGGGAATGTACATTTACCTCACCTACATGGGTTACAGGAGGCTGGTTTCTGGGGTTCTCATGGAGTCAAGTTTGTGATCCATTTGTTTTGGGATGATCAGGTTTTCCTATCCTTTGCGGAAATGACGGATAGATATGATATTATGATATTCTGGACAGTGCCTTTTATAGGTATCTTCTGCTGCGGCATGCAGTTCAAGCGCAGTTTGGCTCCCTGACGTTCACTCCTGTGTTTTCTGATGTAGAGATTCTCCTGGGCACCACGGATCTCACTAAACCTCTTACCCAGTCCTATGCTCTCCTTCAGACACCGGAGCCTAGCCCGTTCTCGCAAGCCTATCATAAATGGGTGGCTGATATTCCTGATTTGTTTGAGTATCAGTGGAAGTGGAGGGCTCCTATTATTCCACGGTGGATAGTAGTAGGGAAATGTTGATTCAGTCTAGGTATGTTTTGAGGTTATACTATACTCCTGTTACGCTGAAATGTATAGGGGTGTCCTCGTCTGAAATATGTTTCCGCTGTTCTGCGGAGATAGGTACTTTTATGCATGCGGTTTGGGATTGTCCTGTTCTAGCCTCTTTTTGGAGGGAGGTGATGGGGTTTTTAGCGGATAATCTAGATTTCCCCTTCCTGCTTACCCCCGTGGTTTCCTTGTTCGGAGTCCTCAATGAGGTGGTAACTGGGTCGCATAGACCCTGATCCGTTTCTTGCTATTTTGTGCCCGTAAGGTTGTTGTGATGACGTGGAAGGATTTGTCCCCTCCCCCTTTATCTCGCTGGCTGAATATGGTTAATAAAAATGTCCCGTTGTACCAAGCTTTGTATAAGAGTCGTAGGTGCCCGAAAAAATTTGATAAGGAGCGGACACCATGGCTTTTATTAGACGTGTCTGCTGACCTTCCATCCGGAACTACTCAGTAACCTTTTTAACTAAGGTATTGGCCCTGCAGGGGGGTGGGCTTGGGGGAGGGGGGTTTGGAGTCACTGGGATGTGTGGTAGTGTGAATGTGTGCTTGTCTGTCGGTGTGGGGCTTATCTGGACGGTCATGGGAAGGCTCTCTCCTTATGTGTATGATAGCCTTTAGTTGCCTTGTGGCCCAACAGAGGCACTGATTGGGTGCTACACATTATTGTTTTGTTGTCTATTTTATGCACTAATATTCTACTTTGTGTTAGTGGTAAATTTATGTCCATACTTGCATCATTTCTTGGCGAAAAAATGCAAAATTTCAGGAAAATTTTTGAAAATTTAGCTTGTAAAGAAAAGGGACATTCCAAATAAATCATATATTGATTTACATATACAATATGTCTACTTTATGACTGCATCATGAAGTTGACATGTTTTAACTTTTTTAAGACATCAGAGGGCTTCAAAGTATAGCAGCAATTTTCAAATTTTTCCCAAAAATTTCAAAATCAGAATTTTTCAGGGACCTGTTAAGTTTAGAAGTGAATTTGAGGGTTTTTATGTTGGAAATCCTCTATAATGGACCCTATTACAAAAGCTGCACCCCTCAAAGTGTTCAAAATGACATTAAAAAAGTTTAACCCTTTAGGTGTTTAACAGGAATAGCAGCAAAATGGAGGAGAAAACTACACTAAAAATGTTATTGTAGCTCAATTTTTTTCATTTTTTACAAGGGGTAAAAGGTAAAAAGGCCCCCCAAAACTTGTAATTAATTTTCTCTCGAGTAAGGAAATAACTCATATGTGGATGTTAAGGGATCTCTGGGTGCACGAGTTGGCTCAGAAGGGATTGAGCGACAATGGCATTTTGGAGAGCAAATTTAGCTGAAATGGTTTTTGGGGGGCATGTCCCATTTAGGAAGCCCCCATGATGCCAGAACAGTAAAAAAAAAAAAACACATGGCATGCTATTTTGGAAACTATACCCCTCATGGAACATAACAAGGGGTTTAGTGAGCCTTAACACCCCACAAGTGATTGACGAACTTTTGTCAAAATGGGACATGAAAATGAAAAATTAGATTTTTTAACACTTAAATGCTGGTGTTACCCCAAACTTTTCGTTTTCACAAGGAGTAATAGGAGAAAATGCCCCACAAAATTTGTAAACCCATTTCTCTTGAGTAAGGAAATACCTCATATGTGGATGTAAAGTGCTCTGTGGGTGCACTAGAGGGCTCAGAAGGGAAGGAGCAACAATGGGATTTTGGAAAGCGAATTTTGCAGAAATGGTTTTGGGGGGGAATGTCGCATTTAGTAAGCCCCCATGATGCCAGAACAGTAAAAGAAAACCACATGGCATAATATTTTGGAAACTACACCCCTTAACCCCTTAAGGACCCAGCCATTTTACACCTTAGGACCCGGCCATTTTTTGCACATCTGACCACTGTCACTTTAAACATTAATAACTCTGGAATGCTTTTAGTTATCATTCTGATTCCGAGATTGTTTTTTCGTGACATATTCTACTTTAACATAGTGGTAACATTTTGTGGTATCTTGCATCCTTTCTTGGTGAAAAATCCCAAAATTTGATGAAAAATTTGAAAATTTTGCATATTTCTAACTTTGAAGCTCTCTGACGTGTTTTTACTTTTGGAAGACACCACAGGGCTTCAAAGTTCAGCAGCAATTTTCCAATTTTTCACAAAATTTCCAAATTCACAATTTTTCAGGGACCAGTTCAGGTTTGAAGTGGATTTGAAGGGTCTTCATATTAGAAATACCCCAAAAATGACCCCATTATAAAAACTGCACCCCCCAAAGTATTTAAAATGACATTCAGTCAGCGTTTTAACCCTTTAGGTGTTTCACAGGAATAACAGCAAAGTGAAGGAGAAAATTCACAATCTCCATTTTTTACACTCGCATGTTCTTGTAGACCCAATTTTTGAATTTTTACAAGGGGTAAAAGGAGAAAATGTATACTTATATTTGTGGCCCAATTTCTCTCGAGTAAGGACATACCTCATATGTCTATGTAAAGTGTTCGGCGGGCGCAGTAGAGGGCTCAGAAGCGAAGGAGCGACAAGGGGATTTTGGAGAGTACGTTTTTTTGAAATGGTTTTTGGGGGGCATGTTGCATTTAGGAAGCCCCTATGGTGCCAGAACAGCAAAAATCCCCCACATGGCATACCATTTTGGAAACTAGACCCCTTGAGGTACGTAACAAGGAATAAAGTGAGCCTTAATACCCCACAGGGGTTTCACGACTTTTGCATATGTAAAAAAATAAAATTTCACTAAAATGTGTGTTTCCCCCAAAATTTCACATTTTTGCAAGGGTTAATAGCAGAAAATACCCCCCAAACATTGTAACCCCATCTCTTCTGAGTATGGAGGTACCCCATAAGTTGACCTGAAGTGTACTATGGGTGAACTACAATGCTCAGAAGAGAAGGAGTCATATTTGGCTTTTTGAGAGCAAATTTTGCTTGGGGGCATGTCGCATTTAGGAAGCCCCTATGGTGCCAGGACAGCAAAAAAAAAAAAACCCACATGGCATACCATTTTGGAAACTAGACCCTTTGTGGAACGTAACAAGAAATAATGTGAGCCTTAATACCCCACAGGGGTTTCACGACTTTTGCATACTTAAAAAAAAAAGAAAAAAAATTCACTAAAAGGTGTGTTCCCCCCCCCCCCCAAATTTCACATTTTTGCAAGGGTTAATAGCAGAAAATACCCCCCACAATTTGTAACCACATCTCTTCTGAGTATGGAGGTACCCCATAAGTTGACCTGAAGTGCACTACGGGCGAACTACAATGCTCAGAAGAGAAGGAGTCATATTTGGCTTTTTGAGAGCAAATTTTGCTCGGGGGGCATGTCGCATTTAGGAAGCCCATATGGTGCCAGGACAGCAAAATAACCCCCACATGGCATACCATTTTGGAAACTAGACCCCTTGAGGAACGTAACAAGGCATAAAGTGAGCATTTACCCCCCACTGGTGTCTGTCATATCTTTGGAACAGTGGGCTGTACAAAATTTTTAATTTGCACAGCCCACTGTTCCAAAGATCTGTCAGACACCTGTGGGGTGTAAATTCTCACTGCACCCCTCATTACATTCCGTGAGGGGTGTAGTTTCCGAAATGCGGTCACATGTGGGGTTTTGTTTTTTGCGTTTGTCAAAACCGCTGTAACAATCAGCCACCCCTGTGGAAATCACCTCAAATGTAAATGGCGCACTCTCCCTTCTGGGCCTTGTTGTGCGCCCCCAGAGCACTTTGCACCCACATATGGGGTATCTCCGTACTCGGGAGAAATTGCGTTACAAATTTTGGGGGTCTTTTTTCCCCTTTACCTCTTGTCAAAATGAAAAGTATAGGGCAACACCAGCATGTTAGTGTAAAAAGTTTATTTTTTTACACTAACACGCTGGTGTAGACCCCAACCTTACCTTTTCATAAGGGGTGAAAGGAGAAAAAGACCCCCAAGATTTGTTAGGCAATTTCTCCCGAGTACGGCGATACCCCATATGTGACCCTAAACTGTTGCCTTGAAATACGACAGGGCTCCGAATTGAGAGCGCCATGCGCATTTGAGGCCTGAATTAGGGATTTGCATAGGGGTGGACATAGGGGTATTCTACGCCAGTGATTCCCAAACAGGGTGCCTCCAGCTGTTGCAAAACTCCCAGCATGCGTGGACAGTCAACGGCTGTCCGGCAATACTGGGAGTTGTTGTTTTGCAACAGCTGGAGGCTCCATTTTGGAAAGAGTGGCGTACCAGACGTTTTTCATTTTTATTGGGGAGGGGAGGGGGACTGTGTAGGGGTATGTGTTTATGTAGTGTTTTTTTTACTTTTTATTTTATTTTGTGTTAGTGTAGTGTAGTGTAGTGTAGTGTTTTTAGGGTACAGTCACACGGACAGGGGATTACAGCGAGTTTTCCGCTGCGAGTTTGAGCTGCCGCGCAAAATTTGCTGCATTGCAAACTTGCAGCCTGATACTCACTGTAAGCCCCTTGCCCATGTGAATGTACCCTGTACATTCACAGGGGGGGGGACCTCCAGCTGTTGCAAAACTACAACTCCCAGCATGCACAGTCTCAGTGCATGCTGGTAGTTATAGTTTTGCAACAGCTGAGGCACACGGGTTGGGAAACACTGAGTTAGGAAACAGACAATGTTTCCCAACCAGTGTGCCTCCAGCTGTTGCAAAACCACAACTCCCAAACATTCTCAGGCATGCTGGGAGTAGTAGTTCGGCAACATCTTTAGAGCCAGATGTTGCCGTACTACAACTCCCAGCATGCTTGGAGTTGTAGTTTTGCAACATCTGGAGGACTACAGTTTGCAGACCACTAATACAGTGGTTCCCAATCTGTGCCCTTCCAGATGTTGCAAAACTACAACTCCCAGTATGCCAAAACTGTCCAGGCATGCTGGGAGTTGTAGTTCTACAACATCTGAAGGGCCAGATGTTACAGAACTACAACTCCCAGCATGCCTGGACAGTAAGGGCATGCTGAGGATGTGTAGTTTTGCAACATCTGGAAGGGCACAGTGGTCCAAAAACTGTGGACCTCCAGAAGTTGCAAAACTGCAACTCCCAGCATGCCCAGATGCCAAGGGCTGTCTGGGCATGCTGGGAGTTGTAGTATACAGGGTCCCAATACAGCAATGCATGTCGCTTTACGGCGACGTGCATTGCTGTAAAGGGCCCGCCCGCGGCTGAAGATCTACTCACCTGTCGCCGCCGCCGCCATCTTCATCGCCGGGATCCGGGTCTTCAGGGACGAGGTAAGTACCGGGGCCGGTCCCCAGCACTCCCCCGTCCCCCGCCGTGTCCTCCGGTCTTCCTCCCGTCCTCTCCGGACTTCAAGGGGCCGGGCAGGGCGGGAGGAAGTAACCGCCCCCCCCTTGCGATTGGTGGGTTAACTAACCGACAGATCGCAGGGAATAGGAGGAGGTGGCAGGCTTGCCACCTCGCTCCTATTCTTTAGCATGGTCCTGGCTGTCTGTGACAACCAGGATCATGCTAAATTACCGGGCGGTCGGGTCCCAGAGACCCGGACAGCCCGGTATCGCCGCAGATCGCAGGACGTACGGGGACGTCCCCGCACCCTGGGCTTTAAGGACCCAGGACGTCCCCGTACGTCCTGGCGTTTTCCAGTCCCTGACACGCGCCGGGCAGAGATCGGAACCGGATGCCTGCTGAAATGCTTCAGCAGGCATCCAGGGCAAACGCCGAGGGGGGCCATGTAGGCCCCGATCGCCGACATGGGGGGCCTACATGGCCCCGTATGTCCTGGGTCCTTAAGAGGTTAAGGAACGTAACAAGGGGTACAGTGAGCCTTAACAACCCACAGGCAATTAACGAAATTTAGAAAAATTGGGGTGTAAAAATAAAAAAATTTTTATAAAATGCTGATGTTACCCCAAATTTTTCATTTTCACAAGGGGTTATAGGAGAAAAAGCCCCCAAAAATGTTAACCCCTTCTTCTGAGTATGGAAATACCCCATATGTGGATGTAGAGTGCTCTGCGAGTGAACTACAATGCTCAGAAGAGGAGGAGCGCCATTGGGCTTTTGGAGAGAGAATTTGGTTGGAATGGAAGTCAGGGGCCATGTGCATTTACAAAGCCCCCCGTGGTGCCAGAACAGTGGACCCCCCCACATGTGATCCCTATTTTGGAAACTACACCGCTCACAGAATTTAATAAGGGGTGCAGTGAGTATTTACACCCCACTGGCATTTGACAGATCTTTGGAACAGTGGGCTGTGCAAATGAAAAATTACATTTTTCATTTTCACGGACCACTGTTCCAAAAATCTGTCAGACACCTGTGGAGTGTAAATGCTCACTGTACCCCTTATTACATTCCGTGAGGGGTGTTTTCCAAAATGGGGTCACATGTGGAGGGGGTCCACTGTTCTGGCACCACGGGGGTCTTTGTAAACACACATAGCCTTCAATTGCAGCCTAATTCTCTCCCAAAAAGCCCAATGGCGCCCCTTCTCTTCTGAGCATTGTAGTTCGCCTGCAGAGCACTTTACATCCACATATGGAGTATGGTCTTACTCAGAAGAAATGGTGTTACAAATTTTGGGGGGCTTTTTTCCTATTACCCCTTGTGAAAATGAAACATTTGGGGTAACACCAGCATTTCAGGGGAAATTTTTTTTTTTTTAATTTTCATGTCCAACTTTAACGAAAATTTGTCAAAGAACTGTGGGGTGTTAAGGCTCACTATACCCCTTGTTACGTTCCGTGAGGGGTGTAGTTTCCAAAATGGGGTAACGTGGGTGTTTTTTTTTCTTAGCGTTCATGTCAGAACCGCTGTAACGATCAGCCACCCCTGTGCAAATCACCAATTTAGGCCTCAAATGTACATAGTGCACTCTCACTCCTGAGCCTTGTTGTGCGTCTGCAGAGCATTTTACACCCACATATGGGGTATTTCCGTACTCAAGAGAAATTGCGTTAGAAATTTTGGGGGTCTTTTTCTCCTTTTACCTCTTGTGAAAATTACAACTATGGGGCAACACCAGCATGTTAGTGTAAAAATTTTAATTTCTTTTTTTACATTAACAGGCTGGTGTAGACCCCTACTTTACCTTTTCATAAGGGGTAAAAGGAGAAAAAGCCCCCCAAAATTTGTAATGCAATTTCTTCTGAGTACGGAAATACCCAATATGTGGCCCTAAACTGTTTCCTTGAAATACGACAGGGCTCTGAAGTGAAAGAGCGCCATGCGCATTTGAGGCCTGAATGAGGTATTTGCAATAGGGGCGGACCCGGATAAAAGGATGGGGCTTGCCTCCACCAAAACCCTATAGTAGTGTTTCCCTAACAGGGTACTTCCAGCTGTTGAAAGACTCCAAGCCTGCCAGGGAGTTGTTGTTTTGCAACAGCTGGAGGCTCAGTTTTAGAAACACTGCCGTATGAGACGTTTTTCATTTTTATTGGGGGGAGGAGGGGGGGGGGGGACTGAGTAAGGGGGTGTATATGTAGTGTTTTACTTTTTATTTTGTGTTAGTGTAGTGTAGTGTTTTTAGGGTACATTCACACAGGCGGGGGTTCAGAGTGAGTCTTCCGCTGGGAGTTTGAGCTGTGGTGTCCCGGCACCGTATTTCATACTGTGCCTTGGTGGGGGGGTCCCCAAATTCAGAGTTCCTAGGACTGTGGTGGTCCGTTTCCCTAGTTATCCCCTAGTTACCCCTTAGTAATTTAATATTTATTAAGATTGTCATTGTAAATATGAATATTGCATTACTCACTTGTTTGGCGTCTCAGGACCTTAGGTCATGTGACATGGTTCAGAACTCTATGGTATGTTGAAGGACCTTAGGTGGTTCTTGTGTCATGTGTTCACCCATAATGCCGTGTAACGGTGAGTGACAGTTGTTATGGACCATTCCAAAACGGCCGGCCCCTGCCCATATAAGGGAGCTGCGGCCATTGATTGCTCTCTTGGGTTGCTGTCACTGAACGAGGTAGGACCTCCGCAACTTACAAGTACATTTACTAGGCCAAAGCCTTGCGGCCTCGGCCTATACCAAAGCTGTTGTACATCTACAATTCCCCGTTACTCTCCGCAAGATCACTGGACCTAAACGCACCCCTAAATCCAGCGGATCTATGCAACAGAATCTTTCCAAAGCTAAACTGAGCTTATCTGATCTCAACCAACTGTCAATCGCTGCTCAACTACAAATAGACTTTGTTATCTGGACTGTTATTGATATTGCCTGCTACCAAAAATCTTCAGTAAAAGTTCCTGCAAGTTTTCAGTTAAAAAGTGGTTGTGGACAATCCATTTATTACGCACTCACCTATCGCTCTTGGGAAGGGTGGCGATAGGCCCAGCACCATTAGAGTATTTAACCCTCACCCTGGCGTCACGAGTGACAAGGGTTAACAGCGCCCTTTATTATCCAGAACAGCAACACCCCAACTACCCTACAAACCCCCGAGGCGTACCACAGAGCTGTGGCAGAAAATTTGCCCCAGCTCAAACTTGTAGAAGGAAACCCACTGTAAACCCGCGCCTATGTGAATGTACCCAGTACATTCACATGGGAGGGGGGCACTTTAAACCTTCAGCTGTTGCAAAACTACAACTCCCAGAATGCACTTACAGACTCTACATGCTGGGAGTTGTAGTTTTGCAACAGCTGTAGGCACACTGGTGGGGAACCACTGAGTTAGGCAACAGACTCTAGCTCAGTGATTCCAACCCATGTGCCTCCAGCTGTTGCAAAACTACAACTCCCAGAATGTATGATCTGTCAGTGCATTCTGGGAGTTGTAGTTTTGCAACAGCTGGAGGCACACGGGTTGGAATCACTGAGTTAGGAAACAGACTCTAGCTCAGTGTTTCCCAACCAGTGTGCCTACAGCTGTTGCAAAACTCCAATTCCCAGCATGACCAGACAGTCTGGGCATGCTAGGAGTTGTAGTTATGCAACAAATGGGGAAGAACAGTTTGGAGACCGCTAAGTAGTGGGTTTCAAACTGTATCCCTCCAGATGTTGCAAAACTAAAACTCCAAGCATGCCCAGACTGTCCAGGCATGCTGGGAGTTGAAGTTCTGCAACATATGAAGGGCCAGATATTGCAGAACTACACGCCCAGGATCCCTGACTGTCTGGCCATGCTGGGAATTGTAGTTTTGCAACATCTGGAGGGCTACAGTTTGGAGATCACTGCATAGTGGTCTCCAAACTGTGACCCTCCAGATGTTGCAAAACTACAACTCCCAGCATGCCCAGCCATCCTTTGGCTGTGTGGGTATGCTGGGAGTTATAATTTTGCAGCTTTTAGAAGGCCACAGAGAAGATCACTTACCGCCATCTTCACTGCAGCCTTCTCCGTCGCACTTTCCGGCCGCTCCAACTGCTGTCGATGCCGCTGCCGCAGTTCCAGGATGCCTCTGCCGGTCCAGGTAAGCAAGGCCATGCTCACCCCTCGCCGCCCGTGTTCCCCCCGCTCTGCCCCGACTTCGATTGGTGGGCAGAGCGGGGGGAAATGAACTCTAACCCCCCCGCCCCCAACTGCCATTGGTCATCAGCCTGAGCAACACTGCCACCTCGCTCCTATCCTTTCGGATCATTCTTATTATCCGGGCGATTGGGTCACCAGTGACCCGATTGGCCCGGATCGTGGCAAATCGCAGGTCTGAATTGACCTGCGATTTTCCGCGATTGCAGTCATGGGGGGGGGGGGGTCTCAGGACCCCCCTAGGCATTGCCACGGGATGCCTGCTGATAGATATCAGCAGTCATCCCGGTCCGATCACCACCCGGCAAGCTGTGGTGATCGGAAATACGGAGGGCGTATGGATACGCCCTCCGTCCTTAAGTGACGGGACGTGAGGGCGTATGCATACCCCCTTCATCCCCAAGGAGTTAAGGGGGTGAAAAGGGGGTTGTCCCATACAAGTCTATGGGAAATATATGTTCCCACATAACTTCCAAACGGCTGGAAATATTTCGATAGTGCTTGGTCACATGTTACTTATATGTCCACTTAAAATATAGGATAATTTAACCCTTAACTACCCCCATTTGTGAGGGTTGGGGTTTTTGTTTAAAATCCCATGCAAATCAATGGGAAATGTATGTTACTACATAACTTCCGTACGGCTGGAGATATTTCAATACCTGGTACACATATTACAGGTCGGGATAGGAGGTCGAAATAGCAGGTCGAAATAGGAGGTCAAGATAGGAGGACGGGATGATCGGGATAGGAGGTTGGGATAGGAGGTCTAGATAGGACGTCGAGTTAGGAGGATGGGATATAAGGTCGAGATAGGAGGTCGGGATAGGAGGTCAGGATAGGAGGGCGGGGATAGGAAGTCGGGGATAGGAGGTCGGGATAGGAGGACGGGATAGGAGGACGGGATAGGAGGTCGGGATAGGAGGACGGGATAGGAGGACCGTATAGGAGGTCGGGATAGGAGGACGGGATAGGAGGTCGAGATAGGAGGACAGGATAGGAGGTCGAGATAGGAGGACGGGATAGGAGGTCAGGATAGGAGGTCGAGATAGGAGGACGGGATAGGTGGTCGGGATAGAAGGACGGCATAGGAGGTCGGGATAGGAGGACGGGATAGGTTGAGATAGGAGGATGGTATAGGAGGACGGTATAGGAGGTCGGCATAGGAGGTCGGGATAGGAGGTCAGGATAGGAGGACTGTTGGCAGTATATAAGCAGCGCGAGAAGGCGGGTTCCCCTGCGCGCAGTCTCGGTAAAAGTCCTCAAAGGATGTCGATCTTCAATTCCATGAAACAGCAGATGTAATGTTTCGGGTTGTTTGGATACCGGTAGACTTTACCCAGAGCGGCCTCATTACTGTAGGATCGTAAAAAGTTAATCTATGTTAACCCAATTTTAACGCGAGCGAAGCCGCGGGCAAAAGCTAGTTAGATATATTAGTAAACATTATAAGCTTGTTAATTGACTACATATAATAGAACAATACATGTGAGTAGTAAGTAACTTGTTACAATGAAACAAAAACTACTAGTTTAGGAATATGATATAAGAAAAAGGTTACATATCACTCTGTCCAGAGGAACCTCATGATATTAAGATGGGCAATATCTAATCATAGACATCAATATGGAATGCTAAATACACTCTGCCCCCTTCTAACCAACTACAAATCACATGACTCCATGAAAGGGCAAATCCATCTAAGGAAATAAACATGGAAGAACTATGATATACTTCCGCCCCATTCTGGACTATTTTCTAAACATGATCTTGGTAAGACATTAAGACAATTAGCAGAGTTTTATGATCTTGCTCTATATTTAAGGAGGAAGAACTTGAAACAAGTCTCCTGTGTGGGAAATTTACTTATAACACATAGTTTGGCGAGTAGGAATTCTATCAATATCTAAGCAATTATTTAATGCTTTGATAGATTATGAGTCTTGATTCGGCTTGCTGGGATCTCACATGGCTTTTCCACCTTGTTGGACCTCTTTCCTGTGTGTGGGAGAGAGTTCTTTGTCTTTCTTTCTTCTAGGTGCCTTTGTGTTCTCTCCTGTTTCGAACATCTGGTTTACCAGACTTTTTAATCAGTTAGACACACCCTCCTAAATTGGAATTCCCCAATAAATGTAGGTTGGGCGTGTACAGATGGTAATGACTATGACATTACAATATTACCGAGAATGCCTTTCCTGTCGGTGTAATGTCAACTACCCATATGCTTGAAGGTGCTATTGTATAGGCAATTAGCATCATTACCATTAAGGGTTAACTGTCAATAACTGGTCTCAAACCCACATTCCACACTTGACGTATGGAGCCATAATTAAACATTCAGGGATTATTTTTGACTTTGACATTAAAGCCTGGATTCTCATAGACATCTTGGAGCCTACCTAGACATCCAAATTTATTGGAGAGATAAAAATACCATGGAGTTCTCTTTCACATAGACGTTTGAATCTCTGTGTCTGGTCAAATGGGTAATTAATTGTTAGTCAAAATAACATTCACAAGACTGGCTAGCTAGCCCTCTTATCTGTCTTATCCAAACAGCCATAAATATCTAAGGAGACAAAAAGTATTCTTCTCTCAGACTGGCACTTTTGTAGAGATGAAACTTCAGAATACACTGTGGTCTATTTAGAACCTACAACATGGCGGACACATCATGCTATTATTCTATTAACCCCTTAACCTCTTAACCCCTTAAGGACCCGGGCTTTTTCCGTTTTTTAATTTTCAATTTTTCCTCCTTAACTTTAAAAAATCATAACTCTTAAAAATGTTCACCTAAAATTATATATAATGGCTTAATTTTTGCGTCACTAATTCTACTTTGTAATGACATTAGTCATTTTACCCAAAAATCTACGGTGAAACGGGAAAAAAAATCAATGTGCGACAAAATTGATGAAAAAACACTATTTTGTAAGTTTTGGGGGCTTCTGATTTTACGCAGTACAGTTTTTGTCAAAAATGATACCTTATCTTTATTCTGTAGGTCCATACGGTTAAAATGATCCCCTACTTGTATAGGTTTGAATTTGTATCACTTCCGAAAAAAATCATTAATACATGCAGGAAAATGTATACGTTTAAAATGGTCATCTTTTGACCCCCTATAACTTTTTTATTTTTCTGTGTTCAGGGCGCTTTGAGGACTCATTTTTTGCACCGTCATCTGAAGTTTTTATCAGTACCATTTTTGTTCTGATCAGACTTTTTGATCACTTTTTATTCACTTTTTTGTGGTATAAAAAGTGATCAAAAATGCGCTATTTTGGAATTTTTTTGCGCGTGCGCCATTGAACGAGCGGTTTAAAAAGCAGTATATTTTTATAATTCGGACATTTCCGCACGCGACGATACCACATATGTTTATTTTTATTATTATTTACATAATGTTTTTTTTATTTTTGGAAATGCCGGGTGATTCAAACTTTTATTAGGGGAAGGGATAATTGAAAGGGTCAATGATTTTTTTACACTTTTTTAATGCAATATTATAGCTCCTATAGGGGCTATAACATTGCATGTACTGATCTTTTACACTGATTGATCCATCTCCATAGGAATGGATCAATCAGTGTTTTCGGCGATTGAATGCTCAAGCCTAGATCTCAGGCTTGAAGCATTCATTCGGCGATCGGACAGCACAGGAGAAGGTAAGAAGACCTCCTCCTGTGCTACAGCTGTTGGGGATGCCGCGATTATACCGCGGCGATCCCGAACAGCTCCCTGAGCTAACCGGCAACTTTCACTTTGGTTTTTAGCCGCGCGGCTCAGCTTTGAGCGCGCGGCTAAAGGGTTAATAGCGCGCAGCACAGCGATCAGTGCCGCGCGCTATTAGAGGCAGGTCCCGGCTTCACTATGACGCCGGGCCCGCCGCGATAAGATGCGGGGTCACCATGTGACCCCGCGTTATATTGCAGGACCGGGACCCAGGACGTACCCATACGTCCTGGGTCCTTAAGAGGTTAAGAATGTAGGGCGTACCTGTACGCCCTACACCCGGTTTTGGTGTCTAAAACAGGTTCACACCACACCCCGCATCACATGGGGTTGGCCCCGGCTGCTATTCATAGCCGGGACCCTGGGCTAACAACGCGCTGCACCGATCGTTGTGACGCGCTATTAACCCTTCAGACACAGCGATCAAAGTTGACTACCGCATCTGAAAGTGAAAGTAAACACTTCCCGGCAGCTCAGTCGGGCTGATCGGGACTATCGCGATAAAATCGCGATGTCCCGATCAGCTATGACGCGAGCGGAGGTCTCCTTACCTTGCTCCGTCACGTCCAAGCCTGAGGCTTTGCAGGGATCAGGGTGAAAGATCAGTGTGTGCAGTGTTATAGCCCCCTATGTGTCATTTAACCCCTTCCTTAATAAAAATTTGAATCACTCCCCTTTTCCCATAAAAAAAAAACTGTGTAAATAATAATAAACGTGGTATCGCCGCTTGCGTAAATGTCCGAACTATAAAAATATATAGTTAATTAAACCGCACGGTCAA
Organism: Hyla sarda; assembly: GCF_029499605.1. Classification (NCBI taxonomy): domain Eukaryota; kingdom Metazoa; phylum Chordata; class Amphibia; order Anura; family Hylidae; genus Hyla; species Hyla sarda. The sequence goes on from NC_079189.1 coordinate 614,810,347, forward strand.
TGGCGTAAGCGCAAAAAAATTCCAAAGTCCAAAATAGCGTATTTTTGGTCACTTTTTATATAATAAAAAAATGAATAAAAACTATCAAAAAGTCCGATCAATGCAAAAATGGTAGCGATAAAAATTTCAGAACATGGTGCAAAAAATTTGCCCCCATACCAGCCCATACGCAGAAAAATAAAAAAGTTATAGGGGTCTGAAGATGACAATTTTAAACGTATACGTTTTCCTGCATGTAGTCATGATTTTTTTCAGAAGTACAACAATATCCAACCTATATAAGTAGGGGATCATTTTAATCCTATGGACCTAGAGTATAAAGATAAGGTGTTATTTTTAACGAAAAATGTACTACGTAGTAACGGAAGCCCCCAAAAGTTATCAAATGACATCTTTTCTTCAACTTTGTCGTACAATGATTTTTTTTTCCGTTTTGCCGTAGATTTTTTGGTAAAATGACTGTCACTGCAAAGTAGAATTGGTGGCGCCAAAAATAAGCCATAATATGGAATTTTATGTGCAAAATTTAAAGCGTTATGATTTTTAGAAGGTGATGAGGAAAAAATGAAAACCCCTTAAGGAACTGTCAGGAACTGTGCAGAGCAGCATAGGTTTGCTATGGGAATTTTCTCCTGCTCTGGATAGTTCCTGATACGGACATCAGGTGTCAGCAGAGAGCACTTTGGACAAGACAAAAAAGAAATAAAAAAAGTACAGAATTTCCGCTGTAGCATACAGCTGCTAAAAAGTACAGGAAGGGTAATGATTTTTTAATATAAGTAATTTACAAATCTGTTTAACTTTCTGCCACCAGTTCATTAAAAAAAAAAGTTTTCCACCAGAGAACCCTCCCTTAAGATTTAAGAACCTTTTTCCTTCCAATCCACGACATATATGGGAATTTACGAGCGTGTAACTGGGTCTTCAATCCGTGTAATAATGGGGCAAAATGTGAAGTAAAGAGATCTTGTACCAGATGTGATCAGATCTCTAGGTATTTTATACCCCGGGGAGGACAAAGAAAAGGAAAAGAATGACACCGATGTTTACTGAACCCGGGGGACGCTGAGATATTGACGACTTCTCATATAGAAAAATGGATTTTATGATCTGAGACCGAAAATAGACGTCAAGACGGGAAACGCTGGTCTAGGGTTTGTGATAAATAAAAGTATCTGCAGCGTCTTATGTTCAGAAGAGACGATCTTCAAGGGAGACGCGCGGATCCTGTCTGATGCCTTGAATTAAAGTCTCTATAATCATAATGAGAAGGGGGCGGGGACAACACTGACGCGTTACATTCCCTATATACAACGTCAGGGACAATATTACATTTATTATAAGTCCAGTGTGCGGAGATGAATATAACAATAATAAATAATAAAAGAAAGAAAACTTTTATTAACAATTGGTAACAAGTCTGGAGATGCAGTATATGATATAAGTATAAATGTCAGATATCCTATGTACATGGATAATTTATAGATGTGTTATCTGCATCATTTACTGCTCTGAACTGGCTTCTCTCCTGTGTGAGTTCTTTTATGTTTAACAAGACTTGATTTCTGAGTGAAACATTTCCCACATTCTGCACATGAAAATGGTTTCTCCCCTGTGTGAGTTATTTTATGTTTAACAAGATTTGATTTCTGAGTAAAACATTTCCCACATTCTGAACATGAAAATGGCTTCTCCCCTGTGTGAGTTCTTTTATGTTTAACAAGGTGTGATTTCTCAGTAAAACATTTCCCACATTCTGAACATGAAAATGGCTTCTCCCCTGTGTGAGTTCTTTCATGTTGAACAAAACTTGATTTGTCAGAAAAACATTTCCCACATTCTGAACATGAAAATGGCTTCTCCCCTGTGTGAGTTCTTTGATGTAAAACAAGATGTGATTTGTGAGTAAAACATTTCCCACATTCTGAACATGAAAATGGCTTCTCCCCTGTGTGAGTTCTGTGATGTTTGAAAAGATTTGATTGCTGAGTAAAACATTTTTCACATTCTGAACATGAATATGGTTTCTTTCCTGTATGAGCTCGTTGATGTACCACAAGAAATGATTTAAAAGTAAAACATTTCCCACATTCTGAGCATGAAAATGGTTTCTTTCCTGTATGAGCTCGTTGATGTCCAACACTCCTTTTGTGACCTTTTTTTTTCTGAACATCCTGTGATGAATGAGAAGACAGGACCTGTATATAAGGATGAGATGACAGATCTTGGCTGTGAAGGGCTGAGGGTGTATCTGGGATAATGGAATGTTCTTCATATGTATCTTGTGTGATATCATCATCTGCTTTATAATCTGAAGATATAAGATTCTCCTCTGATCTCCTGGTACAATTATCTGCCAAGAATAAAAAAAAGATTATATTATCAGTATTAACCTTTTAACGACCAAGGAAATTTAAGCTTTTGTGTTTTCTTTTGTGGTAGCCCTTGGGGGGGGGGGGGGGGGGGTGTATGGTAGGGATGGTAGGATGTCGGCTTCCCAGAAGCGATAGGTGCAATGAAATGACTGAAGGTCCACAAGCAGATTTAACTTGAACTTCAATAACTTTACTGCAGTGCTTGCAATATCCAATACGTAATAACAGTCTCTTAATACAGTTCTTTGGTTGTTTAGCGACTGGTAGAAGTTGCGGACCTTTCATAAGACTTATAGTCTCTGAATTTAGGGAATGATGTGCAGATCCGTCGGGATTTAGGGAAATATTGAGTCCGGTGATGCTGCAGAGTGCTTAGGGGATGACACACTCTATAATTTATATCGTTCGGCCGTTGCCGCAAGGCTCAGGCCTAACTCACTGCGATTACTGCAATACAGGTCCTTCTCTGATGAAAGCCAGGAGCAAGCGAGGTGTTGCTAGCTCAGCAACCCAGGAACAAGAGAGCGATAAGATGGCTGCCGCTCCCTTATATGTGCAGGGGGCGTGGCGATTGTGATTGGTCCGAACGTCTGCCACTCACTTTACATGGTGAGATGGGATTGCTTACGTCACAGGCTCTATGTACATTGTAGAACCAGAACGAGGCTACAGATACCAGAACGAGGCCTAGAACGCATCCAGAGTGAGGCTTGGAACGCATCACAAGACCCGAAGGCCCAGCAATGCCATAGAAACAAGCAATTAACCATTTACATACTGAAATAACACTATATACATTATTTTATAGATAAATTAGTAATCTATATACTATAATGGAGGCGACTAGGGGCGAACTGACCAATAAAGACTACTAAGTCCTAGGGACTCTGGCTATGGGGACCCACAGATAAATAAGTACCGTGTGAAATGCAGTACTGGGACACCACACTTTTTTCCTCCTCTCCACATTCCCACAATTCTTTCATTTTTCCATCTACAGAGCCGTTTGCTAGTTTGTTTTTTGCGGCACCAATCTTACATTGTATTAACACCCTTCATTCACTGTGCATTAAAATATAAGTCAGGTCAATACGACCAAAACGATATATATATATATATATATAATATTTTTTTTAACATAACTTTTTTATTGCGTTCATAAAAATATTAAACATAAATACATCCAATTGTTACATTTCATACATATGTAAATATCCCCCCCCTCCCCCCCAAAAAAAAACCAAACACACACAAAATCACATTATATAGACTCTTTGGTGTATAATATAACAAGGACATTCAGCAGAGGCTCTCACACCACATTATATAGACTCTCCAGTGTGTAACAGAACAAGGAAGTTCAGCAGAGGCTCTCACACCACATTATATAGACTCCCCCGTGTATAATATAACAAGGACATTCAGCAGAGGCTCTCACACCACATTATATAGACTCTCCAGTGTGTAACAGAACAAGGAAGTTCAGCAGAGGCTCTCACACCACATTATATAGACTCTTCGGTGTATAATATAACGAGGACATACAGCAGAGGCTCTCACACCACATTATATAGACTCTCCGGTGTATAATATAACGAGGACATTCAGCAGAGGCTCTAACACCACATTATATAGACTCTCCTGTGTAGAATATAACGAGGACATTCAGAAGAGGCTCTCACACCACATTATATAGACTCTCCGGTGTGTAACAGAACAAGGACATTCAGCAGAGGCTCTCACACCACATTATATAGACTCTCCTGTGTAGAATATAACGAGGACATTCAGAAGAGGCTCTCACACCACATTATATAGACTCTCCGGCTGTGTAACAGAACAAGGAAATTCAGCAGAGGCTCTCACACCACATTATATAGACTCTCCGGTGTAGAATATAACGAGGACATTCAGCAGAGGCTCTCACACCACATTATATAGACTCTCCGGTGTATAATATAACGAGGACATACAGCAGAGGCTCTCACACCACATTATATAGACTCTCTGGTGTATAATATAACGAGGACATTCAGCAGAGGCTCTCACACCACATTATATAGACTCTCCGGCATATAATACAGTGAGGAAATTCAGCAGAGGCTCTCACACCACATTATATAGACTATCCTGTGTATAATATAACAAGGACATTCACAGAGGCTCTCACACCACATTATATAGACTCTCCGGTGTATAATATAATGAGGACATTCAGCAGAGGCTCTCACACCACATTATATAGACTCTCCGGTGTATAATATAACAAGGACATTCAGCAGAGGCCCTCACACCACATTATATAGACTCTCCGGTGTATAATATAACGGGGACATTCAGCAGAGGCTCTCACACCACATTATATAGACTCTCCAGAGTAAACTATCAAATAAATCTCAAATGTGGCGCTAAAGATACCTTCTGAAATTCGGAATTGAGAGCCTTCCTAACCTCCCTGGAATCATAAAGTGTTTAAAGGGGTACTCCACCGGAAAACATTTTTTTTAATCAACTGGTGACAGAAAGTTAAACAGATTTGTATATTGCTTCTATTAAAAAATCTTAATCCTTCCAGTAATTATCAGCTGCTGTCATAATCCACAGGAAGTTCTTTTCTTTTTGAATTTCCTTTCTGTCTGACCACTGCGCTTTCTGCTGACACCTCTGTCCATTTTAGGAACTGTCCAGAGCAGGATAGGTTTTCTATAGGGATTTTCTTCAGCTATGGACAGTTCCTAAAATGGACAGGAGGGGTCAGCAGAGAGCACTGTGGCCAGACAGAAAGGAAATTAAAAAAGAAAATAACTTTCTGTGGATCATAACAGCAGCTGGTAAGTACTGGAAGGATTAAGATTTTTTTTAATAGAAGTAATTTACAAATCTAGAATTAAATTGAAGAATACCAGTCCTCAAGAACACTAAGGAATGAAATATAGGAAGATAAAAGGAGAGATATGGATCCAGTAGTTGAAATTAGATTTATTAATATCGTATAAAATTGACCAATCACTCTGCAGGGCCCTTGCAGAGATAAATGGTATGTGTTCAATTATTATAAATGTGATAAAATAAGAAAAATAATAGATAAAAATTAAACCAATCAGTATATAGCACCAAATATTATATATTGTTAATGTCCACTGTAGTGAGTTTGCAACAAGTCTCTTTCAATAATCACAGTTCGTTCACAGTTAATCAAGCAGATAATTAATCCAAATGTATCCAGTGTTGGATATTGATTAAATCCTATAAGTCAATTGTAGCAGCAATATTGGATAAATCCTGTGAATCCATTGTAGCAGCAATAGCAAAGTTGTATCAGCGATGTAACAATGTGTCGGTGCACAGCACCACTCACCCTCCTTAGCAGACCTCGGAAGCCCACCGAGGGTGATTGGTGCTGTGCACCGACACATTGTTACATCGCTGATACAACCCTTGATCACAAGGCTGAGGCCCGCCATTGCTGGCCTTCGTGGGCGGGGCCTGGTTCTGGGCCTGGTTGCCGGGCAACCCCCGCTCTCTGGGCTGCTGGGACGTCCGGACACGGTTTCTGCAGCTGCTGTGCTATACTGGCTGCTGGTGCAGGAGAGTGAATGTCGTCTGGCTCCCATACCTGCTTGAGCTGTGAGTAACTGCTGCTGTATTTTGCACATTAGCCCCCCTGGAGTTCCAAGTCTAATGTCTTCAGAGTGAGCGTCTATACGGGACACGTGGTCTCTTCTGAATTATAACAAAATTACTAAATAACCATCGGATAGAAGAAAAATAACAATTCCGTACTATGATAGGGACGGACTGGAAAAATATAAAATATTATTGGTAAATATAAGATTTAAGAACCTTTTTCCTTCCAATCCACGACATATATGGGAATTTACGAGCGTGTAACTGGGTCTTCAATCCGTGTAATAATGGCGCAAAGTGTGAAGTAAAGAGATCTTGTACCAGATGTGATCAGATCTCTAGGGATTTTATACCCCGGGGAGGACAAAGAAAAGGAAAAGAATTACACCGATGTTTACTGAACCCGGGGGACGCTGACATATTGACGACTTCTCATATAGAAAAATGGATTTTATGATCTGAGACCGAAAATAGACGTCAAGACGGGAAACGCTGGTCTAGGGTTTGTGATAAATAAAAGTATCTGCAGCGTCTTATGTTCAGAAGAGACGATCTTCAAGGGAGACGCGCGGATCCTGTCTGATGCCTTGAATTAAAGTCTCTATAATCATAATGAGAAGGGGGCGGGGACAACACTGACGCATTACATTCCCTATATACAACGTCAGGGACAATATTACATTTATTATAAGTCCAGTGTGCGGAGATGGATATAAGAATAATAAATCATATAAGAAAGAAAACTTTTATTAACAATTGGTAACAAGTTTGGAGATGCAGTATATGATATATGTATAAATGTCAGATATCCTATGTACATGGATAATATATAGATGTGATATCTGCATCATTTATTGCTCCGAATTGGCTTCTCTCCTGTGTGAGTTCTTTGATGTTCAACAAGATGTGATTGCTGAGTAAAACCTTTTCCACATTCAGAGCATGAAAATGGCTTCTCCCCTGTGTGAGTTCTTTGATGTTGAAGAAGAGTTGATTTCTGAGTAAAACATTTCCCACATTCTAAACATGAAAATGGCTTCTCTCCTGTGTGAGTTCGTTTATGTTTAACAAGACCTGATTGGTCAGTAAAACATTTCCCACATTCTGAGCAGGAAAATGGCTTCTCCCCTCTGTGAGTTCTTTCATGTTTAACAAGACTTGATTTATCAATAAAACATTTTCCACATTCTGAACATGAAAATGGCTTCTCCCCAGTGTGAGTTCGTTTATGTTTAACAAGACTTGACTTCTCAGTATAACAATTTCCACATTTTGAACATGAAAATGGCTTCTTTCCTGTGTGAGTTCTTTGATGTTGAACAAGACTTGATTTATGAGTAAAACATTTCCCACATTCTGTACATGAAAATGGCTTCTCCCCTGTGTGAGTTCTCTGATGTTCAAAGAGATTTGATTTATTAGTAAAACATTTCCCACATTCTGCACATGAAAATGGTTTCTCCCCTGTGTGAGTTCTTTGATGATTAACAAGACGTGACTTCAAAGTAAAACATTTTCCACATTCTGAACATACAAATGGCTTCTCTCCTGTGTGAGTTGTTTGATGTTTAACAAGACTTGATTTATCAGGAAAACATTTTCCACATTCTGAACATGAAAATGGTTTCTCCCCTGTGTGAGTTCTTTGATGTTGAACAAGACTTGATTTATCAGTAAAGCATTTCCCACATTCTACACATGAAAATGGCTTCTCCCCTGTGTGAGTTCTCCGATGTGGAAAGAGACTTGATTGATTAGTAAAACATTTCCCACATTCTGCACATGAAAATGGTTTCTCCCCTGTGTGAGTTCTTTGATGTTTAACAAGACGTGACTTCAAAGTAAAACATTTTCCACATTCTGAACATAAAAATGGCTTCTCTCCTGTGTGAGTTCTTTGATGATGAACAAGACTTGATTTATCAGTAAAGCATTTTCCACATTCTAAACATGAAAATGGTTTCTCCCCTGTGTGAGTTCTTTGATGTCTTACAAGTTCTGATTTATAAGTAAAACATTTCCCACATTCTGAGCATGAATATGGTTTCTTTCCTGTGTGAGTTTGTTTATGCTTACAAAGACTTGATTTCACAGTAAAACATTTCCCACATTCTGAGCATGAATATGGTTTCTTTTCTGTATGAGCTTGTTGATGTCCATCACCCCTTCTGTGACCTTTCTGTGATGACTGAGAAGACAGGACCTGTATATAAGGATGAGATGACAGATCTTGGCTGTGAAGGGCTGAGGGTGTATCTGGGATAATGGAATGTTCTTCATATGTATCTTGTGTGATATCATCATCTGCTTTATAATCTGAAGATATAAGATTCTCCTCTGATCTCCTGGTACAAGAATCTGCAGAGAATAAAACAGATTTTAGTATCAGTATTAACCCCTTAATGACCCAGGAAATGTAAGCTTTTGTGTTTTCATTCTTTCCTCCTCTCCTCATAGCCATAACTCTTTTATTTTTCCATCTACACTGGGTTTGATAGCTGTTTTTTGTGGGACCGAATTAACAATTGTATTAACTGTGCATTAAAATATAAGTCCGGTCCATACGATCACAGGAATATCGGACCATAGACAGGCTGTATCAATAGCAGAGTCCCGGCAGTGACAGAGTCCTAGCAATCATGTTATGTGCCGTAAAATTGACTTGTTCTCCTCATAAATCAGGTTGGTACGATCGGTATGTATAATATAGCGTTATCTTTTATTCCGTTTATTTTTATTTAAACTTATTTTACTAAAAAGTGAGTAAAGAGTGTAAGTACAGACCATGGAAATCTATGACAAAATCCCATTCAGCACAGCATGATGTATACAGAGTGAGGACAGCTGCATAACACAGTCAGTGACTACAGACACAATACAACCTAAACCGGGAACCTTAAAGGGGTACTCCACCCACAGACATCTTATCCACTATCCAAAGGATAAAATGTCTGATCGTGGGGGAAGAAAGGAAGGAGAAAGACAGAAGAGGAAAGGGTTAAAAGGAGGAGCCAAGAGTGTGGAGGACAGAAAAGAGGTGAAAGCCGAGGGAGAACCACACCGGCCCCCCCATACCTTATGGAACTTATCAGGGCACTTTCTTATTCAAGGTGTTTATTTGGAGAAATATTGCCACGGGGCAAAACTTTACCTATATTCACAATTTAGTTGTTTTCTAAAGATTTGAAGTCTTCAGATTAGTTCACACGTTTCCATGGTTACATGTTTTTTCAGCAATTTGCGCAACTATGGGAATAGCATAATTTTTAAAGCAAATTTGGAAAATCATGGAAAATATGCGATGTATGAACACAGCCTTAGGGGAGGTATATAACGTCTATATATCCTGATCCCATACAGATAGCAGCAGTATACAGATAGAGCTGGAGGGGAGGTGTATAACTACTATATATCCAGATCCCATACAGATAACAGCAGTATACAGATAGAGCTGCAGGGGAGATGTATAGCTACTATATATCCAGATCCCATACAGATAGCAGCAGCAGTATACAGATAGAGCTGGAGGGGAGGTGTTTAACTTCTATATAAACTGATCCCATAAAGACAGCAGTAGTATACAGATAGAGCTGGGAGCTAAAGATTACAGCGCCGGAACTCTGCATATACTAAATGGCTCTGAGTAAGTGACCCCTCTTTGTAAAGCTGTTTACCCCACTATAACCCAGTATATTGGCTTTAGTGTGGAGAACAAGGGGTCAGATTCTCTATAAGTTACTTTGGTTAAGACTGTAATTTGATTGAGGCCCCTGCGATTGATACAGGGCCTCAACTCACCAATCCCAGGGGCCTCAACTCACCAATCCCAGGGGCCTCAACGAGATTTTTGGATGACCCCCTGGGACAGTCCATCTGTAACATACTCCTCTATGGCTTGGTTCTCTGCCACAAACAGAGGGTAGACTCGGTCCTTTGGGGGTATAGCACCTGGTTGAGGCTCAATGGTACAATCATGGGGTCTGTGGGGAGGTAGTGCCCCCCGCCTACATCTTATCAAACACATTGCTGTACTCCTGGTATACTTTAAGAAGAGAAGATCTTTGTCGTGTACAATTATACGACAGACCGAGGAGATACAAAGCAACCAAACCGATCTATATATACAGGTAGAAGCAAACTGAGGGGACCAAGACAAACCTCAGCTGTGAGCCAGTCCAAACGGGGATTATGTCTCTGGAAACAAAGAGAACTGAGCACAGCAGGATAATGCCAAGAGATAATCACCTGGAACTAGAGAACTAGAGATAATCTCCTGGTAAAGTGCCCCCATCACCACAGACAAGGGAACTGTCTCATGGATAAGGTGAGGGGGCTGTAAGGGTCTTCTATAAATCACTTCCATGGCCAGAGGACCCAAAGCTGTAGTGGAATAGAGTTTTTGGCTACAAACACATCATCCTTAACCACTTGCCACAAAATGCAGTGTGTAAATGGCGCTGCGGAACGGGGGGGTTATGAAGCGAGCTCAGGAGCTGAGCTCGTATCATACCTGAATGGTCACGGCTGCATGATCGCTGCGTCTAAAGTGAAAGCTTCCCGGCTGCTCAGTCGGGCTTATCGGGACCATCGCGGTAAAATTGCGATGTCCCAATCAGCTAGAACACAGCAGGAGGGTGCCTTACCTGCCTCCTGCGCGTCCGATCGGCCATTGATTGAAATCAAGGCTTGAGCAATCAACCACGGATAACACTAATCAATGCATTGCAATACAAAGGCATTGATCAGTGTATTGAATCAATGTACTGAATCAATGTATAAGAGATCAGTGTGTGCGGTGTTATAGTCTCCTATGGGATAACAATGATCAGCATAAGAGATCAGTGTGTGCAGTGTTATAGTCTCCTATGGGAGCTATAACGCTGCAATAAAAAGGTGAAAAAAAAAGTTAATAATGATTTAACCCCTTCCCTAATAAAAGTTTAAATCACCCCCCTTTTCCCATAATAAAAAACAAAAACAGTGTAAATAAAAATAAAACATGTGGTATCGCTGCGTGCATACATGTCGGAAATATAAAAATATATCGTTAATTAAATTGCACGGTCAATGGCGTGCGCGAAAGAAAATTACATAGCGTATTTTTGGTCACTTTTTATATCATGAAAAAATGAATAAAAAGCAATCAAAAAGTCCAATCAAAACAAAAATGGTACCGATAAAAACTTCAGATCAAGGCGCAAAAAATGAGCCCTCATACCGCCCGTACGTGGAAAAATAAAAAAGTTACAGGGGTGAGAAGATGACAATTTTAAAAATATAAAGTTTCCTGCATGCAGTTATGATTTTTTCAGAAGTACGACAAAATCAAACTTATATAAGTAGGGGATCATTTTAACATCTGGACCTACAGAATAAAGAGAGTTTCATTTTTACAGAAAAATTTACTGCATAGAAACGGAAGCCCCCAAAAGTTACAATATGGCATTTTTTCTTCCATTTTGTCGCACAATGATTAAATTTTTTCAGTTTTTCCGTAGATTTTTGGGTAAAATGACTGATGTCATTACAAAGTAGAATTGGTGGCGCAAAAAATAAGCCCTCAAATGGATTTTTAGGTGCAAAATTAAAAGGGTTATGATTTTTAAAATGTAAGGAGGAAAAAACGAAAAAGTGCAAAAACTGAAAAAAATAACTATGTCCTTAAGGGGTTAAAATACCCATCGGCACTGGAGACCACGAGGACCTGCGTGACCACAGAGGAAATATACCATGATAGGATAATCCTAATCATAGCTTTGTCTTTGTGGAACTCTGGGGATGAAGAAAACCCACCCAATATCTGTCCCTAGCAGGACCACAAGTGTTTCCTCACCAGGTTTGGCATGATCCAAGCAAAGGGCCCAATAAAGACACATCCCCTCCCTCCTACTATAATCCTTCTCCTCCACGGAAAGGGGGGTGGTCCTGAGCTGCATTGGTTTCACCCTTTCAGATGATATTGAACCAGGAGGCCACAATCTCATCTTGTATAATATCGGAGAGTCCACGAGAGAACGTGTCCACCAGCGCTTCCTTATCCCAGCACACTTCTGCTGCTAGAATACACAACTCTATTGAATTCTTGGCAACAGTTCTCGTCCCCTGTTACATGGACATGAGCCGCTCTGCCGCAGAGGGAGAACGGACAGGGAGATGAAATGTCTCTGTAGTCGTAGATAATACGTTTATCAGTCTCCAAAGAGGATTCCCCCGGGATAGAGCGTTATCAGTAAGGAGGGAGATCAGGAATCCTACCTTACTTCTATCATTAGGACAGGACTGCGGGACCATTTCCAGATAAATGCCCACTTGGTTCAGGGAGCCTCTACATTCATTAGGATCGCCCCCATAATGCTGGGGAAGCGGGGCAGATCCAGTAAACCCACAGGAGGCAATGGCTTCTATGGCAGCAGAAATAGTTGCCAGAGCAGGAGCGTAGGTGGCTGCCGGTTGAGGCACAGGAGGCTCTAGGGGAGACGTACGATTCTAAAGCGTCTGCATTACAAGTGCCAATTGCTCAATCCTCTGATCCTGCAGATCCATTATAGAGAAAATGTTTGGTGCTGGTGGATTGTCTGCATCATCCGGATTCATGGCCCTTGTGTAATGTCAGGAACCACAAAACCAGATGGAGATGATCAGAACAAATCACCTTTATTATATTCTCAACCGTCTCACATTCTCATCCATTTATAGTTTATATTCTGACTGAATAAAGGAATATACAGCAGAAAAGACTGACAGGACACAGGGCTTAAAGGGGTACTCCAGTTGAACCACAATTTTTTTTTATTTTAGATCACCAGGTCCCCAAAAGTTTAACAGGTTTCTAAATTAATTTTATTTATTTACTTTTATTTGTCAGAAACTGTCCAGAATAGGAGAAAACCCTCATTGTGCTGCCTTCGCAATGTATTTTACATGCTTGGCACTCAGCAGGGTCTGTCCCTTTAAGACCCTCCATTTTCTTGAAGCCTAGAGGCGGGCCTTCTCTCTAAAGCCTAGGGCTAGCCCCAGGCACGTCTCATTCATTCCAGCTCCAGCTACCACAGTGATAATATCCACAGGACTTCTTGAAGCTAATACAGACTGCAAATCTGATAAATACCAAAGCCTGTGAGTAAGGAATTGCTAGTTATCTTGTGTAGAGAGATGCTCGGCATTTGTAGATAGAGAATGTGTTTTTCAGTGTGTAGTAAGTGAGCACGTTAGACCCCATCTACGTATTAGCTATGCATAATGTAAGGCACTTGAATAGCCATGCTTATATTTGTCTTTCATATGTTTGTTTTACAGTTTTACCACTTTCATTATATCTCAGTAAAGATTACATCAGTTAAGCAAATCAGCGTGTCTTTCCTTGAGATTCGGTATAAACTTGATGTGACGCTGTCTACTTAAATCAACACACAGCCGAGACATTATAGTAAATAGGCTTTGGTATTTATCAGATTTGCAGTCTGTATCGGAGTAAGGGCGCGAAGCACTAGAAAGTGAAACTAATTCTCTCACGTGCTATAACAACGCTGTGCCACCAGCCTGTCATCCGCTAGCGCCATAGCAACTAAGGCAAGAGCGCAAGCAGAGGCAGCTTGTATGATGGCTTCCTATGCAAAGCAGGAAGCTGAATTGATGAAAGAACAAGCTAAAGTGCAAGCATCTTTACACTTACTGTAACAGCAGAAAAACGCTGCAGCAGCCTTAGCCGAGGCAGAAGTTCTCACAAGGGCTGCCGAAGCTCAGTTCGCTGACATAGAAACCCAGATGTCACCCCTCAGCGCAAGCCAACGTACCCGTGAGTACATACAGTCACAAGCAACCATGTACACTGACCAGCAGTTCAATTATGCACCAAGACCATCATTGACTCCACCAGCAATAAGCAACTTTGATACTATGCAACACTGCAAGACTGAATCAGAACCTCAGGGTAGGAAGTCAAGTGGTCAACCTGACAAGAGTGCAAACGGATGCTGATGTACTCCCTCCTCAAGCAAATACAAGTCTGGATTATAGCAGAAAGACTTACAACAGAAGAGAACAAAGCAGACTTAGTCAAGTGCCTCATCAGCCTTACCAGCCGCAGCCATACCCTGAGTTTACACCCAGGAAGTATTCACCAGATGCAGCAAAAGCTACAGAGGTAGCAAGATTCCTGATGCGCCGTGAGATAGTGAGCGCTGGTCTCATGAAATTCGACGACCGTCCAGAAAACTACTGGGCCTGGAAGTCATCTTTCCTAAGCGGTACTCAAGACTTAGATCTGACAGACAGAGAAATGCTTGATCTGCTTGTCAAATGGCTAGGATCAGAGTCCACTGAGCAAGCCCAAAGAATCAGATCAGTACATGTTCATGACGCAGCAGCAGGACTTGCAATGGTGTGGAGGAGACTAGAACACTGCTATGGGTCACCTGAAGTGATTGAAGATGCTCTTCTGAAGAAGATAGAAAACTATCCAAGAATGACAAACAAAGACAATCAAAAGCTGAGAGGGTTTGGGGACCTACTCTTAGAAATAGAAGCCGCAAAGTCTAGTGGATATCTGCCAGGTCTCTCATACTTAGATACAGCACATGGCGTTGATCCCATAATCGAGAAACTTCCTTTCAACTTGCAAGAAAGGTGGGTCACTCAAGCATCAAGATACAAGAAAGATCATCGAGTCGCATTTCCACCGTTTGCCTTCCTTGCTGAATTCATCGTAGACCAAGCTGAAACCACTATGATCCAAGCTTTGCTTTCCTGAACAAGAGAACTGCAAGCTCCCCAAAGGTAGAGCAAAAACATCCAATGCCTTACAAAGAACGCAGGGCAACAGTTTCTGTACGGAAGACAGACGTCTCGCCTGAGTCTGCAGTCAATCAGGAAGACAACACAAGTAAGAAAGTTAAGGAGCCAGACAAAATATGTCTAATCCACAACAAACCTCATCCACTAAGAAAATGTCACAGCTTCAGAAGTAAGACATTAGAAGAGCGCAAAGCTTACGTCAAAGACAATCGTATTTGTTTCAGATGTTGCGCTTCAATTCAGCATCTTGCAAAAGACTGTACAAAAACAATACAATGCACTGAGTGCAACGGTGACAAACACCTGTCAGCACTGCACCCAGGACCACCACCATGGAAACAAGAAGTTCCAGCAACTCAAGAAGATCATGGTGGGGAGCAAGGCAAGAGTACAACGCCAGCAGTAACCTCAAAGTGCACTGAGATCTGTACAGAGCAGGACCGCCCCTGTTCCAAGATATGCTTAGTCAAGGTGTATCCTGCAGGTTTCAGAGAAAAGGCAATCGAGATGTACACAGTCTTGGATGAACAAAGTAACAGATCTCTGACAAAAACAGAGTTCTTTGACCTCTTCGGTGACAAAGGAAGTCCAACTCCATACACCCTGAAGACTTGTTCTGGAGTTGTAGAGACAACAGGGAGAAGTGCAAACAACTACATCATCGAGTCATTAGATGGAAAGACAAAGGTGACTCTTCCTACCCTCATAGAATGTGATGAGATACCAGACGACAGATCAGAGATCCCCACACCTGAAGTTGCTCGTCATCAACCCCATCTGGTGCGAATAGCAGACCAGATACCAGCACTAGATCCAGATGCTGCAATCATCCTTCTACTTGGGAGAGATATCCTCAGAGTGCACAAAGTCAGAGAACAGTACAATGGGCCACACAATGCACAATGCACAAAGTCAGAGAACAGTACAATGGGCCACACAATGCACCATTTGCACAACGCAATTGGAGAAGTATGTCTAGACGGACTCCACAAACCAGAAAAGGTGAATGTCTACAGAACACATGTGTTACAGAATGGTCGTACACCTTGTCTTTGCCCATGTACCAACAGTCTACACATTAAAGAGAGACTTGTTAACCCAACACATCGTCAGAGTATCCAGAGGTGCATGAAAGACTTAGCGTCAACTGGAGATACAGATGAACTGGGCTGTAAGGTGTTTGAAAGAACACGAGACGACGACAAGCCAGCACCCTCTTTGGAAGATACTCTCTTCCTTGAGATTATGGACAGAGAAGTCTTAAGAGACAAATCAGGCAGCTGGGTAGCCCCTCTACCCTTCCGGTCACCACGCCATCGCCTTCCTGACAACAAGGTACAAGCAGAGAAACACTTCACCTCGTTGCAGTACAATCTACAGAGAAAGCCAAATAAGAAGAAACACTTCCAAGCCTTCATGCAGAAGATCTTTGACAACGATCAAGCTGAAAGGGCACCACCACTACAAGAGAACCAAGAACACTGGTACTTACCAATATTTGGGGTGTACCATCCTCAGAAACCAGGCCAGATATGCGTAGTATTTGACTCTAGTGCGAAGCACAAAGGCATCTCACTAAATTATGTCCTTCTCAGCGGACCTGACCTGAACACCACCTAATTGCCTTTGAGTACTCATCAGGTTCAGAAAAGAACTCGTAGCAGTGACAGCAGACGTACAACAGATGTTCTACTGTTTCCTTGTTCGTGAAGATCACAGAGACTACTTAAGGTTCCTGTGGTATGCAGACAATGACTTTAACAAAGAAATCACAGAGTACAGGATGAAGGTACATGTGTTTGGAAACAGCCCTTCTCCAGCTGTAGCTATCTACAACCTGAGACGAGCAGCACAGCAAGATGAATGACATGGTCAAGAAGCCACACAGTTCGTCATGAAGAACTTCTACGTATGATGGACTTGCTTCTTTCTCCAGGAACAAAGAAGCTATCAACATCCTGAAAAGTACAAGAGAAATGTTGGCAGAATCCAACATAAGACTGAATAAGGTAGCTTCCAACAGCAACAGAGTCATGCAAGCATTTCCAATGGAAGACCGTGCTAAAGACCTCAAAGACTTGGATCTAGGAACAGAATCACCACCCTTGCAAAGAAGTCTTGGGATTAGTTGGGACCTGAAGACTGACAGTTTCACCTTTAGTGTCTCCAGAGAAGAGAAGCCATTCACAAAAAGAGGTGTCCTATCTACAGTCAACAGTCTTTACAACCCGCTGGGGTTCGTAGCACCCATCATCATGCAAGGTAAAGCTCTTTTGAGAAAGATCACTACTGAGCAAGAACAAAGTGACTGGGACGTACCTCTACCTGAAGAGAAGGAAATGCAGTGGAAGTTGTGGAAAGACTCATTGTTAGAGCTTGAACAACTCAACAGCCCTAGACCATACGTATCTGTTTCCTTGTCTGCTACAAAGAGAAGAGAAATATGTATCTCTTTTGAGCTCCAGACTTCCAGAGAAGCAGCGTTTTCCATCAAGCCTTTCCCAGGGGTGTGGCAGGCTCCCTGGGAGAGCTTTCCTGCATGGAGCCTCAGGCCTCCATTCCCCGTTCTTCAAGGCTGGCGGGGGGTGGAGAGAAAACTGCTACAGCCATTGTTCCATCCGGAGGCAGAAGATCCAGCAGAGTCTGCAGCAATGCAGGCTCTGCTCCTCTGGCAACGGGTGCCAGCCAGAGATCTGGTGGAAGAAATGCGAGGAGAAAAAGTGTGGAGTTGTGGGCTGAGAGAGGGCCCAAAGAGTCCAGCTCCACATACTGTTCCCGAATGAATGCACGATTTGCCGAGTATGAGGTCGGCAAGAGAGGACCTGCGTGGGACTCAGAGTCTGGCAAACTCTGGGTCCAAGAGAAACAGGCCAGAGTTTAAAAGGAAGATCACAGCCCTGAAAGCTCAGATAAAGCTGGAGGAGAGGAGAGCAGAGATCCTGGAGGGGAGCGGTCTCTTCAGGGAGAAGCTGGAGAACAAACACAGGTTTGCCGCCATGAAATCCCCAGGTAAGGTGGAGGTGGATGATGGGGAGAGTAGTGGCGGTGAGGATGGTGGTGATGGAGTAAAGGAGGAGGAGAAGGTGGAGGAAAATGTACAGATGGTAGAGGAGGATACTGCGCATGTTTCTACTCCCTGTGTCACCACCCAGGACAGCTACATTGAGCCGGCACAGGTGGTGCTTCCGCTCAGTGAAAGCGAAGAGGAGGATGTGGAGAGTGAGGCTGGGGGATTGCTGAGGGCGATCGTAATGCAGGAGTCCCCAGCCCACCTCCAGCATTTCACTTTTGGAGATGACCCATGTGAGGATGTGGCAGTGAAGCATAAGGCAAAGAAACATAAGATCCAGGAAACTGTGTAGTATGTCTTTGTTCCTTTCCAGCAGTCTGGGCCAGCTGCAAAGCTGGTTCAGGCTGCTGAGCCCCCCAGACTGCCAGACCCCGTTTCTGTGGTGGAACGGAGCCAGACTGGGGGGTACAGCATGGCGTCAGTAAAGGCTGTGGACGCAATAGAAGTGAAGCTCACCCATCCTGCCGGTAGGGAGGGGCAGGATGGGCTCATGTGGGCAGCTCTGGCACTATAGGACCGCCCCAGGGTGGTGGGGGGCATATCCAAGTGCCAGAGGTGAGCTATGCCGCCGTGTGATCGGGGGGCGGTTCCCCGAGTGCTGTGGGCACTATCGGCACTACAGGGAACTCCTCTGTGAGGGGGGGGGGGAGTGTTCAGGTGCCGGTGGCAGAGAGTGGTAGGTCCATGTGCTCGGGGGGTGGTCCTCCAAGTATAGTGTGTTCTGCGGGCACTGCGGGACACTCCTCTGTGAGGAGGGGGGAGTGTGTGGGTGCCGGAATCATCCGCAGAGCCCGTGCGGTCGGGCAAAGCAGGTGCTGGCATTGTGGGAGGAGCTGGGGTGCGCCCGGTGGGGCAGCCTCAGACTCGGATAATAACACCAGCCATGGAGGAGGAGCCATCGGTGTCGACCCGAGCAGCAGCACCTAAGCCAGAGAAAAAGACTATTCTGAAGCCAGTAATACTACAACTCCCAGCCAGCCCAGAATCTATTAGCCATGTCAAGAGTGCAGGGTGTGTGAATGCTGAGTGTAGTAGTGTTGTGGAAGAGAGAAATGTATGTGGGAGTGTCAGTGGAGTGAATGTTGGTGGGAGTGGTAGTGGTATGAATGGGAAGTCTGGTGTGGATGAGAGTAGTGGTGTGAATGGTGGTATAGGTGGCTCTGAATCTGGTTCTGGGTCTGGTCTGACTGCCCCCCCGGTAGTGACTGCTCCTAGGAGCTATGCCAATGTCACTGCCGGTGGTTCAGGGGGGTTCCCTTCTCCGTCCGGCCCTGGGGGCCATTTGCAACAGCGCCTCCTGGAGGCTCTACGCAGGGGTGACAGGTCGATCCAGGTAGAGGGAAGGGGTGAGGTCGACCTGTCTTTCTGGATAGAGAGGCACGGTTTGGGGGCTTTCCGAGAGCGGAATGGGGAGGTGGTCTGGTCCCTCCCGACACCCGGGCAGGACAATAATCGTAGAAATGTGGTCCGTCTGATTTGGAGGGGCAAGGATGCGTGTCCACCTCACGCTAAAGTGGTTGAGCTCCTCCTTCAGATGGAATTCAGGCAGAGTGACATCTTTGCCCTGATTCACCCCTACGGTTCGTCTGAGTTTGACGTCAGTTTCGTTTGGCCAGAGGGTCTTGAACTCTTCTGGTCAAACTACGAAGTGGCGAAGAACGAGCCCGGCTGGCGGGATTTCGCCGTAAAGGCGATTTCCCGTCAGAACTCTGTCAAGAAGGTGACCGTTTTGACCCGTAACGAGTCGCTTTCTTGTTATGACATCATGACCTGGCTCGGTCGGTATGGGGATGTGACGGACATGCCCAAGAAAAACTTTGATGAGCACGGGATCTGGTCTGGGGCCTGGACGTTTTCCGTCAAACTCAAGCGTTCAGGCAGTACGGTTGCCCACATTCCGTCAGCCGCCTTCCTTGGACGTGATAGGATTCAGGTCTTCTACCAGGGGCAGCCTAAGGTCTGTCACAGGTGTGGCAGCCCCACCCACTTTAGCGCAGCCTGTACTGTGCAGGTCTGCGCTTTGTGTGGTGGGGTGGGTCATCTGCCGCATCCTGTCAGCAGATCCGGTGCCACCTGTGTGGTGTCCTCGGACACCCTTTTAGCCGTTGTCCTAGCGCCTTCGCCCATGCAGCGGCCACTCCGGCTGAGGAGAGCTGTGAAGTTGCCTCGGCTGGGGAGGGTACGGGCAGGGATGGGGGCGCAACAGGGCTTGTAAGGAGGAAAAAGGGCCCCTCCAAACTAAGGCGGAAGGAAAATCGTAGAAGGAGTAGGGAGCTGGAGAGTGCCCAGGTGGCGGGGGTAGCTTCAGCCCCTGCTCCTGAAGCTGGCCCTGTAACTGCTGAAGCCCTGGAGGAGAACGTGCTAGATGAGGAGATCAGGAGGCTGCGCAAAGAGGATGGCAATATGGCCGACCCTTCAGATTCCTCCCACTATGAAAGTGTGGATGAGGATAGTGGGGAGAGGCCTAAAAAGAAAGATAAGGGCAAAAGGGAAGGGAGAAAGAAGAGGTCCGAGTCCTCTGTTCCTTGTACTACGGGCCAGGTCCAAAACGGAAGCCTGACTGCCCCCCCTCTGATTGACCTGTCAAACCGTTACCTCGTCCTCGATACCATCTCCTCCCCCTCCTCAGAGGGGGAGGGTGAGGGCGGGGTGCCTAGGAAGAAAGAGCCTCTGGGGGGAACTGGGCCCTGTCCTGTTGAGGCACCTTCCTCGGAGGGCAGGGCTAGACCGGGGCCGGAGGGAGACGGGGACAATATGGATCTATCAGAGTCCAAAAAAAGATCAAAGAGTGGTCCTGCCCTCTCATCTTCTTCGGGGGATGAGGGGACCAAAAAGAAAGGAAAGAAAAAGTAAAGGGTGTGGCCGTCTAATTTAATCACCCTGTATGGCGGCACTCACCCCATTGACGCTGGCATCTATTAATTGTGCCAGCATAAAGTCTGATACGGCTAGATTTGCAGCCTTTGATTTTATCGGCCGTGTTGAAGCCATTTTCTTTTTACAAGAGACCAGGTTGTCAGATCTAGCCTCTCTGGTAAAATCCAGAAGAGAGTGGAGGCATGGTTCCTCCCACTGGTCTCTTGCGGCTGAGCCGTATAGTGGGGTGGCGGTCCTTTTTACTGCTCCTGTTGAATGCCAACGGGTTATTGAATTAGAAATGGGGAGGTGCCTGATCTTAGATGTCTTCATGAAGGGACAAGAGCTC
Organism: Hyla sarda; assembly: GCF_029499605.1. Lineage (NCBI taxonomy): Eukaryota > Metazoa > Chordata > Amphibia > Anura > Hylidae > Hyla > Hyla sarda. Next base: position 614,831,417 of record NC_079189.1, read on the forward strand.
TGGCTCATTAACATCTACGCCCCACAAACTAAGCGGGGCCGTAAAGATCTCATTCCAGGGTTAGATACATTCCTGGAACAAAATAACATTAATGCTTATGCAGAATTATAAAACTACATCCCTTCCCCTTATCCCCTTCCCTTCAATTCCCTGATTGGACTTGATGGACGTATGTCTTTTTTCAACCATACTAACTATGTAACTATGAGGATTAAGCCCTTTCTTTTTACGAGTCGGCAAGTGATCTTTGGAGGGGATTTCAATACTGTCACGAGGTCCCAAGACAGGAGAGGCTCCAATGGTCCGCTGACTTGCGATAGTGTGGCACTGATTAGCATAGCTAGAGAAACTCGCCTAGAGGACGCCCACATCCGGAGCCCCTCGGGCCACGCGGGTTTCACCTATCATCAAGGTAGTCGCAGGTCTAGGATAGATAGGTTTTATTTAAAGGAGGAAGCCGTCTCTTCCGCAGTGTCCGTGGTTGAGGTGGAGTTCTCTGATCACTGTATGATTTTGTTTTCCCTGAATGTTTCAGAGACCCCCCTGATGGGTAAAGGTTATTGGAAGCTGAATTCGTCCCTCCTGGAGGAAGCGGAGGTAAGACAGTCCTTTGAGGATTTTCTTTAGAGTCAGGTACCTTTACTGGACCAATGTAGTAGTAAGTCAGAGTGGTGGGAGATATTCAAGAAGCGGGTTGCGGGTTCTTCCGCCAGCTCTCGAGCCTCAGGTCCCTGAACAGGTACCGCTTGTATCAGGGTCTGAGGAGGAAACTCGAGCTTCTTGTTTTGACTGGAGGTAGCCGAGAGGATATCTCCAGAGTGAAATCCTTGCTGATGAGGTGTCAGTACGATAGGCACGCATCTTTGGTTTTTGAGAGGGATTTCGGGAAGTACCACTCACCCGTCCCTTACAGAAACTGTAAGATGTCAGTGAGTAGTTAAATCATTTCAGGACTGATTGATAGTACAGGATCCCTGAATCGGTCCAGATCAGGGATCTTGGAGGTAGTCAGATCCTTCTACTTACACCTCTTGGGGAGGAAGGATCTAGATGGAGACAAGATGTCGGTCTTCCTGGCTGAAACCATTCCTGAGCCAGGGGTAGACTCCTCTCTTGGCGTTTTGGCAGAAGAGATCCTTTCGGAGGCCCAGCACTGCACTGTTCTGGGCCGAAGCACCTTAAGTGCTGTCCTTAATGTCAGGGAGGCAGTGGAGCGGAGTAGTGCAGGTCTCTGGAAGGGGTACTTGCTGTCCTTGGATCAGGCCAAAACATTTGATCAGGTGAACCACGAGTACCTCTGGTCCGTCCTCCTGAGATATGGCTTACCGAGTACTTTTGTTAATTGGCTTAAGATCTTGTATGCAGGGCCAGAGAGTTTCCCGCTGGTGAACGGGTGGTCTGGCCGCTCTTTTGAGGTGGGGTCCGGAGTCCGTCAGGGTTGTCCTTTGAGCCCGCTCTTATATGTGTTCGCGATCGATCCCTTCCTTAGGAGGGTGAATCGCGGACCATTGGCGGGAGTCGGGATGAGTCTGGCAGAGCCGGCTGTCACCCAGAGAGTGGTGGCATACGCTGACGATGTCACTATTTTCGTCTCCTCGAGAGAGGAGGTCGATGTGGTGATGTCGGAGGTGGACCGTTACTTGGAGGCATCCGGGTCTAAGATCAACTGGGATAAGTGTGAGAGTCTCTGGCTGGGAGGGGGGGATCCCACGTTTGATCTCCCGGACACCCTTCCAGGGCCCCAAGAATCAGCAAAAGTCTTAGGCATCACATTCGGCCAGGATGATTATCCCACCAAAAACTGGGAAGGTAAGCTCCAGGATGCCGCTCAGAAGGTGGACCAGTGGAAGGGTTGGTCTATGACCCTCAGGGAAAGGGTACACCTGATCAAATCGTACCTGCTCCCCTTGTTTATCTGGGCAGCGTATGTATCTTACCAGAGGCTTACTATACTAGGATCTACAGCCTGTTTTTCCAACTGTTATGGGGGAACAGGATGAACCTAGTCAAGAGGGAGGTTACGTACCGCACGAGGAGACTAGGGGGTTTATCTATGGTAAACCTGATGGTGTTCTTTACAAACCACTTCTTGAAAGCTAACATCTCGAACCTCTGGTCAGAGAGGGCTTCTCCGTGGGTACTCTCCTGCAGGGAATGGTTTCGGCCTTTCTTCCAGGAATGGGAGAGAGGAGGGCGAGTGAAGGACCTTCGTACGCCCCATGGATATCTTCCGGCTTACGCTACCCCGACTCTGAAGGCGATATGTCGGTGGGGTCTGGGAGTGTGGGAGATCGGGACCCAGTCAAGGCAGTTCCTTGACAACAGGGTTCTGTTGACCCACTTCCAGAAGCCTCTGGCGCTCAGGGACTGCCCAGGTCGGGATCTGAGGGTCGGGTTGTATCTTTTAAACATGAAAAGGATCCATCAGAAGTTTTGGGACTTGGCCTGGCGCTGCTTTCAGGGGAAGCTATATGTGAGGGACAATTTGAAGTGTAGGAACTCTGATGATCGGGGATGTCCCCGAGAAGAGTGTGGGGACACGCTGGAAAGCATGGACCACTTCCTGCTTCATTGTCCCTTTAATATAGGGGTCTACAACCGGGTGGGTGCTTCAATCGGCTGGAGTCAACTTGCCGGCCTTACCTACCTGGAGTGGGCTTATGGGGCATTTAGGAACCTGGGTGGCCGAGACCGGGGCACTTTATTCTTAGTTAGCTTAGTGGTTAGGTACTACACGTGGAACGAACGGTGTTTAGTGTCGACCCAGCAGAAAATCCTCTCCGAGGTGGAGGTCTGTAGGAATATCACCGGTGACCTTGGGAAGATCAGGTCTTTGGAGTATGGCAGTCTTGGTACCAGTAGGGCTTCTCTCCTGTGGAGAGGTTTTTATTTTGATGTGCCCCAGGTACTAGACCTTTTAGGTAGAGTACCTTTATTTTGGTTAGGGGCAGTGTCATAGGGAAAGTGATAGGGTGAGAGCAGGGTCAGTTTTAATGGAGGGATAGAAGGAGGGATAGAATTAGGGAGAATTGTAGGGGGAGTTAGGGAAAGAGTTAAAAATTATTTTCTTGTATCAAGTCTGCCATCCTTCTTCCTGGTGGTGGGCTAATGCATGTGCACGCTAGCTTTTTGTTTTGTTTTAAGCTGATATGGTAAGAAGGGCTTACAGGCAACCAAACTTGGGCCTAAGGTGGTTTTGGTTCAGTGTGTATATGTTAGTATGTATAAGTTTGTGTGTAAGTTGGTTGGGAGGAGTGCTAGGTGGGGAAGGTGTATTTGTGGGTGGTGGTGTTTTGCTTTTCTTTTGGGGACCTGACATGGGTCAGTTAGGGACAGGACTTTGTGTATGAACGGTATGGACTCTGACCCATGTGCAGGAGGGGTGGTGTGGGAGAGGGTACAGTTTTAGTGTAGGGATTTTGGTAGGGTTTTCTATTTTTTTGTAGGTTTTCTGTAGTGTATATATTTATTTTTAGTTAAATACTATATTATTATGTTCATGTGATTTTGTATGTATATTGTTTATATATTGTTTTTTAGATTACAGCATTACAGTACTGTAGTTATGACAGTCGGACCAATTATGTTAAGTGGTTTATTTCAGTTTATTTGGTATAGTGTATGTGTTTTTTATTTATTTCTTTCTTTATTTTTTGTAGCCAGGTAGTGCAAAATGTTATGTTTGTTTATATTTTGATAAGCCAAGGTGTGCTTTTAAATTTTTTTTTTTGGAGTGGTGTGCTTGTTATATTTTCTGTCTTGTTTTCTCGTTGTGTTTCCCGAGTATGGATGGTTTTGAGTTGTAGCCAGGTAGTGCTAAATTGTATTTTCATATTTTGATAAGCCAAATTGTACTATTTTTATGTTCATTTTTGGTATGTGTGTGAGTGTGTTGTTTGGTTCAGTTAGGTGGGTTGGCATATTTTAGGTTTTTGTAAAGCTGGGCTGGCCGGTTAGGCAGGGTTTTGTTTTTGTGTTTCTGGTACCAGTGTATTTCTTATTTATGTTATAGCTGGTTAAGCTTGTTTTGTGTTTTTGTATAAGTTTTGTACTTTTATAATAAAAAAAGAGTGTCAGCAGAGAGCAGTGTGGTCAGACTGACAAGAACTACACAACTCCCTCTGGAGCATACAGCAGCTAATAAGTATTGGAAGGATTAAGATTTTTAAATAGAAGTAATGTACGATACTGAATACATTTCGAGCACCAGTTGATTAAAACAATTAATTTCCATCGGAATTAAAAAAATTCCATATAAAATTATTACAGTCAGTGACTGAGCAGAATGTGTGACTGATACTACTCACCTGGGCGGAAACCTGTAGGAATGTCCTTCTCATACTGCTCATCACTGCTCAAATCTGTTTCTTCTTCTTCCTTTATGTCTGTAGCATTAAAATAGATCAGATTTTTCCCTGTAGGAATTTCCTCCATATACTGCTCATCACTGCTCACATCTGTCTCTTCCTCTTCCTTTATGTCTGTAGCATTAATATAGATCAGATCTTTCTCTGTAGAAATGTCCTCCTTATACAGCTCATCACTGCTCACATCTGTCTCTTCTTCTTCTTCCTTTATGTCTGTAGCATTAATATAGAACAGATCTTTCTCTGTAGGAATGTCCTCCTTATACTGCTCATCACTGCTCATATCTGTCTCTGGAGCATTAATATTGTTCGGATCTTCACCCTGATTCATAAGATATGGAAGAAATATTGTAAAAGTCATCAGACAGAGGGAGAAGTCACGTGGGATGTTATAGATGAGCAGGAGATGAGGAGTCATGGAGGATGAGGGGACTGACCACAAGAGCTTCACAGCCCTTCTACAGATCATAGGGAATATCTCCATCTACCTGATCATCCTGTGGAAGAAGAGGATGGGGACACCTCTCTGGTGCTGTTCTCTTACTGGATCTGACTGTAGGGAACACATACAGAGACTGAATTCATTCTTTACATACAAATAATGAGAGGACGTGTGTATATAGTCATGTCTATTACCTGGTGATGTGAGGGGCTGCTGATCCTCCATCATGACCTGATCCTTGTACTGATCCTTGTGTCCTTCTACATACTCCCACTCCGCCATGGAGAAATAGACCGCCACGTCCTGACACCTTATAGGAACCTGACACATAATGATACAGTCATCACCCCGACCCCTCCAGTGGTGTTACTGTATAATGTCCCAGCATTCCCAGCAGTGTCACCTCTCCAGTCATCACCAGACCCCTCCATTACTGTTTAATGTCCCAGCAGTGTCACCTCTCCAGTCATCACCAGACCCCTCCATTACTGTATAATGTCCCAGCAGTGTCACCTCTCCAGTCATCACCAGACCCCTCCATTACTGTATAATGTCCCAGCAGTGTCACCTCTCCAGTCATCACCAGACTCCTCCATTACTGTATAATGTCCCAGCATTCCCAGCAGTGTCACCTCTCCAGTCATCACCAGACCCCTCCATTACTGTATAATGTCCCAGCATTCCCAGCAGTGTCACCTCTCCAGTCATCACCAGACCCCTCCATTACTGTATAATGTCCCAGCAGGGTCACCTCTCCAGTCAACACCAGACCCCTCCATTACTGTATAATGTCCCAGCAGTGTCACCTCTCCAGTCATCACCAGACCCCTCCATTACTGTATAATGTCCCAGCAGGGTCACCTCTCCAGTCATCACCAGACCCCTCCATTACTGTATAATGTCCCAGCAGTGTCACCTCTCCAGTCATCACCAGACCCCTCCATTACTGTATAATGTCCCAGCAGTGTCACCTCTCCAGTCATCACCAGACCCCTCCATTACTGTATAATGTCCCAGCAGGGTCACCTCTCCAGTCAGCAGCTCCATCATCTTGTTGATGAGTTCTCTGATCTTCTGTTCATCCATTTCCTCATGTATCAGGGAGTGAGTTGGGGGCCCCGGGATTGGGCTCAGGGTTCTTCCCCATCCTTCACACACAGGGGCCCGACAGCGCCCACTAGAGGACTTCTTCACTACTGTGTAATCCTGTGTATGAAGAGACACATTAATATCACTACATACATTCCCAGAATCCCTCACCTCTCCAGTCATATCCATCTGTTATTACATAGATAAGAATGAGGTCATGTGACATCACTCCCAGAATCCCTCACCTCTACAGTCATATCCATCTGTTATTACATAGATAAGAAAGAGGTCATGTGACATCACTCCCAGAATCCCTCACCTCTCCAGTCATATCCATCTGTTATTACATAGATAAGAAAGAGGTCATGTGACATCACTCCCAGAATCCCTCAACTCTCCAGTTATATCCATCTGTTATTACATAGATAAGAATTCGTGAGCTCCGTAGACGAGTCCTCGAACATGTTGGCGATGTGAGGAACAAGAGAGACACAGCTATTTCCAGACATATCCATGAAGTCCATGGGGGCGACATTAAACACCTGCGCTTCTATGGCATTGAGAATATGCGTCCATCTATACGCGGTGGAGATTAAGACCAACTATTATTACAACGCGAAACGCGTTGGATTTATACGCTTGACACCGTTACACCACACGGCATGAATGAAATGCTGTGTTTCACTAGTTTCATTGAGACACAGTGACGGGGAATAGGCAGGGGGATATTTTGGAGAGGTAGCTAGTGGGGGTTGTAGTCAACCCATGATGCAGTATATCCCCCCTTTTTTATTTCAGGGACTACTAGGGTTTGATAGACTAGGTTCCTGTGCGGGACCGCCCTTCTTAGGGCGGCCACCCCGCCTAGGTTTAGGGAATAGTATAGACTGCATCTAGGCTTCACACTAGGTCCCCTAGGCCCCTACAAACCCCCCCCCCCCTTCCTCTATATCTTTTAGGAGGTGACCCTTCTCTTTTCCCATTTGTCACTGTGTCTTGATGACTCCTCTCGCCTGATCTCCCCATGCGTGTCTCTATGCCTGTGCCCATCCGTCATAAAATATAATTTCCCTATATCATATGGATAATTATATAAGCCCCTCCAATTTTCTCCACACATGTCCCAAATAGTTTCTGATTTATTCTTCACTTTTGACCTACAGTAACACGTTGACAAGTAAGGTTACATTGTTGCAGTATGAGCTAGTCTAAAAACCTTTGGTACTACTCATTTCTGTAAACCTTGTCCTTTTGTCCGGGCACAGTGGAGTTAATCGGGTTGCCTAGTCACCGCTCTCTAACACAGAGCGGCTACGCATTTCCGGATCGGCGGCGTAAACTGGAAACTGCGTCATCCGGGCCCCGCCTCCCTTCCGCCCGGCGATCGGATATTACACAGAACGCCGCGGCGTCTCTCCATGTGCACTGTAGAAGCCGACAGGACTGTACGGCTCCCCGCAACCAAGCGGGTATGCACATGGAGATTATCGTTAGACGCCTAACTGTAAGTAACACGGCTGTTTTTTCTTTCAGGTTAATAATGATTATGCGACGTGACCTGACAGCAGCTTGTGTCTATATGTGCTTTTTTCCAGGGATTGACCATATCCAAGGCGCTCCAGGGTCTGCTATTTGTCTACTTATGACTCTGGATTTTAAGTAATATCAAGAGGCGGTACTGTATCACTGCCTGCTTGTGATGAGTGTTTTGTTCCCTGCTATATGTAGACGTGGCTTAGGACTGTACCACTTATAAGCAGGGCTCATCTGGTATATGAAATAACACCCTACCTGTCCCTGAGGAGGTCATGGATGGTGACCGAAACGCGTTGGGCATTAAGGGAAATAATTGATGATGCTAAAATTACAATACTAGACACTCGTGGTCATTTAACAGTGTGTAATTATTGCGTCTTTATGGTGGGGAGACATTATCAGATCTACCCCACACTGTACATTCACATATAATTTATATATATTTTTTAAGATTACTTGATTAAAAGTTAAGTTTTAGTCACTCCTCCCCCCCCCCCCCTTTTTGATTGCATAATTGACTGGGAGTATTGTTATTATTCGGTTGGGAGATACCCAAAATTCTCTATACTATTAATAGATAAGAATGAGGTCATGTGACATCACTCCCAGAATCCCTCACCTCTCCAGTAAGCCGGAAGAGTATCTGTAGGGTGAGGTTTATGATCCTGTCGGCCATCTTGTTCCTGTCTCTCTCCATGGTTGATGGGTCATCCAGGAGAATTCTCTTATATAGAAGATATCAGCAGAGGATCCTGGATTGGAGAAACCTGAAGGGAAGAAGAGGAGACGATGATAAACCGCACCAGATTCTATGGAGAAATAAAATCCATTTCCTGTAGATAATCTGGGGAAACATCGGAGGAGACATTATAGTCACAATCATGGAGGCTGTAAACCTAGTCAGGGGATCCATCATAGTCTGGGGCGGAGTCATGGAAGAAGGGCAAAATATGGACACAAGAATCCAATGCTGTTTAGTTCTTACTGACGTGTCTATGGGGGGGGGGTTGGATTTTTAACTATATTGAGACCAAAGTGGCGGCCATCTTAGATTGATATCTGGAGGCGGCTCAGGATCGTAGCCTCTAAAAGAAGTGTCCAATACCCGGAAGAAGAAGACTGATAAGGTGACAGGATGGGCGGGGAGGTGACCTGCAGCCCTTCACCATCCAGACATCCCCTGGGGGGCAGTATAGGCAGGAGATCAGGTAAATGAGTGCTGGCCGGCACAGAGCTTCCACAGAGCTTTGATTGTGAGAGCTAAAGGGTTAATGGTGATGACCAACATTAGTGGTGAGTGCTGGCTGCTTATAGTTCCTGAGCTCACCTCAAAGTCCCATAGAGGGTGCAGAGTGTTATTATATACTGTGTCCTTAAGGGTTAATAATAAACATCCCCAATAATCCTGATCTGATGGAGACCGCACACACATACCTGTATCTGTAGAGGAGCCGTGTGCTTACAGGACCTGCGATGATGTCACCGTCATGTCATCAGTCACATGGAGGAGGAGGAGGAGTCACATGATCAGGGGGATGTTGCTCTAGGCTCATCTGCTCAGTGTATGCAGGACTCTGCTGTCACATGACCATTATCACAGGTTCTTCAATCACAAATCTCTTCTCTCCTGCACTGTTGAGCTCCGCCTACTGCTGTCACATGATCCTCCCCACAGGTCCTTCAGCCACAGTCACATCTATACTGCTAAACTTTACCCCAAAATATACTGGTCACATGATTGAGACATCATCACAGCACAGGTCCTACACCTCCAGGATGTAGCAGATACAGAGCAGGTCCTGGTGGGGCAGTCACTGCTGTTGTGTTGTGTTGTGTGTGGAGATCTCTCAGAGCAGCAGCCCCTGATCATGTGACTTCTCCATGTGACTGATCACATGACGGTGACATCATCGCAGGTCCTGTAAGCAAACGCCTCCCCTAGCCAGCTAAAGGACCTGGTCCATCTGCTGGCTAGGAAATAGCCTCTTCTATGTGAGATTGCTAAATCCTAGCCAACAATGGGACCTGGTCCATCTGATGACCAAATAAAGGACCTGGTCCACCTGATTACTAGGAAATAGCCTGCTCTATGTTAGATTGCTAAATCCTAGCCAGCTAAAGGACCTGGTCCAGCTGATGACCAAATAAAGGACCTGGTCCATCTGATGACTAGGAAATAAAGGACCTGGTCCATCTGATGACTAGGAAATAAAGGACCTGGCCCATCTGATGACTAGGAAATAAAGGACCTGGCCCATCTGATGACTAGGAAATAAAGGACCTGGTCCATCTGATGACTGGGAAATAAAGGACCTGGTCCATCTGATGACTAGGAAATAAAGGACCTGGTCCATCTGATGACTGGGAAATAAAGGACCTGGTCCATCTGATGACTAGGAAATAAAGGACCTGGTCCATCTGATGACTGGGAAATAAAGGACCTGGTCCATCTGATGATTAGGAAATAAAAGACCTGGTCCATCTGATGACTAGGAAATAAAGGACCTGGCCCATCTGATGACTGGGAAATAAAGGACCTGGTCCATCTGATGACTGGGAAATAAAGGACCTGGTCCATCTGATGACTAGGAAATAAAGGACCTGGTCCATCTGATGACTAGGAAATAAAGAACCTGGTCCATCTGATCACTAGGAAATGAAGGACCTGATCCATCTGCTGGCTAGGAAATAGCCTGTTCTATGTGAGATTGCTAAATCCTAGCCAGCTAAAGGACCTGGTCCATTTGATGACTAAATAAAGGACCTGGTCCATCTGATGACTAGGAAATAAAGGACCTGGTCCATCTGATGACTGGGAAATAAAGGACCTGGCCCATCTGATGACTAGGAAATAAAGGACTTGGTCCATCTGATGACTAGGAAATAAAGGACCTGGTCCATCTGATGACTAGGAAATAAAGGACCTGGCCCATCTGATGACTGGGAAATAAAGGACCTGGTCCATCTGATGACTAGGAAATAAAAGACCTGATCCATCTGATGACTAGGAAATAAAAGACCTGGTCCATCTGATGACTTGGAAATAAAAGACCTGGTTCATCTGATGACTAGGAAATAAAGGACCTGGTCCATCTGATGACTAGGAAATAAAGGACCTGGTCCATCTGATGACTAGGAAATAGCCTGTTCTATGTGAGATTGCTAAATCCTAGCCAGCTAAAGGACCTGGTCCATCTGATGACTAGGAAATAAAGGACCTGGCCCATCTGATGACTGGGAAATAAAGGACCTGGTCCATCTGATGACTAGGAAATAAAAGACCTGATCCATCTGATGACTAGGAAATAAAAGACCTGGTCCATCTGATGACTAAGAAATAGCCTGTTCTATGTGAGATTGCTAAATCCTAGCCAGCTAAAGGACCTGGTTCATCTGATGACTAGGAAATAAAGGACCTGGTCCATCTGATGACTAGGAAATAAAGGACCTGGTCCATCTGATGACTAGGAAATAAAGGACTTGGTTCATCTGATGACTAGGAAATAAAGGACCTGGTCCATCTCATGATTAGGAAATAAAGGACCTGGTCCATCTGATGACTAGGAAATAAAGGACCTGGTCCATCTCATGACTAGGAAATAAAGGACCTGGTCCATCTCATGACTAGGAAATAAAGGACCTGGTTCATCTGATGACTAGGAAATAAAGGACCTGGTCCATCTCATGACTAGGAAATAAAGGACCTGGTCCATCTGATGACTAGGAAATAAAGGACCTGGTCCATCTCATGACTAGGAAATAAAGGACCTGGTCCAGCTGATGACCAAATAAAGGACCTGGTCCATCTGATGACTAGGAAATAAAGGACCTGGTCCATCTGATGACTAGGAAATAAAGGACCTGGCCCATCTGATGACTAGGAAATAAAGGACCTGGCCCATCTGATGACTAGGAAATAAAGGACCTGGTCCATCTGATGACTGGGAAATAAAGGACCTGGTCCATCTGATGACTAGGAAATAAAGGACCTGGTCCATCTGATGACTGGGAAATAAAGGACCTGGTCCATCTGATGACTAGGAAATAAAGGACCTGGTCCATCTGATGACTGGGAAATAAAGGACCTGGTCCATCTGATGATTAGGAAATAAAAGACCTGGTCCATCTGATGACTAGGAAATAAAGGACCTGGTCCATCTGATGACTAGGAAATAAAGGACCTGGTCCATCTGATGACTGGGAAATAAAGGACCTGGTCCATCTGATGACTAGGAAATAAAGGACCTGGTCCATCTGATGACTGGGAAATAAAGGACCTGGTCCATCTGATGACTAGGAAATAAAGGACCTGGTCCATCTGATGACTGGGAAATAAAGGACCTGGTCCATCTGATGATTAGGAAATAAAAGACCTGGTCCATCTGATGACTAGGAAATAAAGGACCTGGTCCATCTGATGACTAGGAAATAAAGGACCTGGCCCATCTGATGACTGGGAAATAAAGGACCTGGTCCATCTGATGACTGGGAAATAAAGGACCTGGTCCATCTGATGACTGGGAAATAAAGGACCTGGTCCATCTGATGACTAGGAAATAAAGAACCTGGTCCATCTGATCACTAGGAAATGAAGGACCTGATCCATCTGCTGGCTAGGAAATAGCCTGTTCTATGTGAGATTGCTAAATCCTAGCCAGCTAAAGGACCTGGTCCATTTGATGACTAAATAAAGGACCTGGTCCATCTGATGACTAGGAAATAAAGGACCTGGTCCATCTGATGACTGGGAAATAAAGGACCTGGCCCATCTGATGACTAGGAAATAAAGGACTTGGTCCATCTGATGACTAGGAAATAAAGGACCTGGTCCATCTGATGACTAGGAAATAAAGGACCTGGCCCATCTGATGACTGGGAAATAAAGGACCTGGTCCATCTGATGACTAGGAAATAAAAGACCTGATCCATCTGATGACTAGGAAATAAAAGACCTGGTCCATCTGATGACTTGGAAATAAAAGACCTGGTCCATCTGATTACTAGGAAATAAAGGACCTGGTCCATCTGATGACTAGGAAATAAAGGACCTGGTCCATCTGATGACTAGGAAATAGCCTGTTCTATGTGAGATTGCTAAATCCTAGCCAGCTAAAGGACCTGGTCCATCTGATGACTAGGAAATAAAGGACCTGGCCCATCTGATGACTGGGAAATAAAGGACCTGGTCCATCTGATGACTAGGAAATAAAAGACCTGATCCATCTGATGACTAGGAAATAAAAGACCTGGTCCATCTGATGACTAAGAAATAGCCTGTTCTATGTGAGATTGCTAAATCCTAGCCAGCTAAAGGACCTGGTTCATCTGATGACTAGGAAATAAAGGACCTGGTCCATCTGATGACTAGGAAATAAAGGACCTGGTCCATCTGATGACTAGGAAATAAAGGACTTGGTTCATCTGATGACTAGGAAATAAAGGACCTGGTCCATCTCATGATTAGGAAATAAAGGACCTGGTCCATCTGATGACTAGGAAATAAAGGACCTGGTCCATCTCATGACTAGGAAATAAAGGACCTGGTCCATCTCATGACTAGGAAATAAAGGACCTGGTTCATCTGATGACTAGGAAATAAAGGACCTGGTCCATCTCATGACTAGGAAATAAAGGACCTGGTCCATCTGATGACTAGGAAATAAAGGACCTGGTCCATCTCATGACTAGGAAATAAAGGACCTGGTCCATCTGATGACTAGGAAATAAAATACCTGGTCAATCTGATGACTAGGAAATAAAAGCGCCTCTTGAGAAAGGGATTATCCGAAACACGTGTCGAAGTAGCAGGACAACCACTTGGGAGTCGTCAGCATGTCACAATTAGGTAAAGTTTTGACCTAGATATCTTTTCATTGTGTGCTGACTGACTGATACTGCAGGATTGTACTATTGGCAGCATTGTGATTTCTGTATACATCCCAGTGGTTTTCTGCTTAGCTTTTATTGGGGGGAATTTTAAGGGTGGGTTATTTTATGGGTGTTTTTCTACCTGTTTGTATACATTAATAAAGATGACATTTTGGATATTCTTGGGCTAATTTTTGTAGGTTTTGTTGATTATAATTAGCCTTTTGGGCTTGTAGGTAATATAGGAAATAAAAGACCTGGTCCATCTGATGACTAGGAAATAAAGGACCCGGTCCTGGTCCATCTGATGACTAGGAAATAAAGGACCTGGTCCATCTGATGACTAGGAAATAAAGGACCTGGTCCATCTGATGACTAGGAAATAAAGGACCTGGCCCATCTGATGACTAGGAAATAAAGGATCTGGTCCATCTGATGACTTGGAAATAAAAGACCTGGTCCATCTGATGACTAGGAAATAAAAGACCAAGTCCATCTGATGACTAGGAAATAAAGGACCTGGTCCATCTGATGACTAGGAAATAAAGGACCTGGTCCATCTGATGACTAGGAAATAGCTTATACTACATAAAAAGGCTGATACTATAGGATAAAGGACCTGGTCCATCTAATGATTAGGAAATAGCTTATGCTACATAAAAAGGCTGATACTATAGAATAAAGGACACGGTCCCTCTGATGACTAGGAAATAGCTTATACTACATAAAAAGGCTGATACTATAGGATAAAGGGCCTGGTCCATCTGATGATTAGGAAATAGCTTATACTACATAAAAAGACTGATACTATAGGATAAAGGACCTGGTCCATCTGATGATTAGGAAATAGCTTATGTTACATAAAAAGGCTGATACTATAGGATAACGGACCCGGTCCGTCTGATGATTAGGAAATAGTTAATACTACATAAAAAGGCTGATACTATAGGATAAAGGACCCGGTCCATCTGATGATTAGGAAATAGCTTATACTACATAAAAAGGCTGATACTATAGAATAAAGGACCCGGTCCATCTGATGATTAGGAAATAGCTTATACTACATAAAAAGGCTGATACTATAGAATAAAGGACCCGGTCCATCTGATGACTAGGATATAGCTTATACTACATAAAAAGGCTGATACTATAGGATAAAGGACCCGGTCCATCTGATGACTAGGATATAGCTTATACTACATAAAAAGGCTGATACTATAGGATAAAGGACCTGGTCCATCTGATGATTAGGAAATAGCTTATACTACATAAAAAGGCTGATACTATAGGATAAAGGACCTGGTCCATCTGATGATTAGGAAATAGCTTATACTACATAAAAAGGCTGATACTATAGGATAAAGGACCTGGTCCATCTGATGATTAGGAAATAGCTTATACTACATAAAAAGGCTGATACTATAGGATAAAGGACCTGGTCCATCTGATGATTAGGAAATAGCTTATACTACATAAAAAGGCTGATACTATGGGATAAAGGACCCGGTCCATCTGATGACTAGGATATAGCTTATACTACATAAAAAGGCTGATACTATAGGATAAAGGATCTGGTCCATCTGATGACTAGGATATAGCTTATGCTCCTGCTCTTTACAGTATTACAACAAAGTTTTATACGAATCCACTTCCGATGAAGCATCCAAAGTCGATTCGCTCATCCCTTGATGTTAAAGGGATATTCAAGGAATTTTTTTATTTGATTATGCTACAGGGGCTGTAAAGTTAGTGTAGTTCATAATATAGTGTCTGTACCTGTGTGTGACGGTTTTCTCACAATTCTTATGTGATTTTCACCCCAATATTTATTTTTACCAGCATACCAAATGACTGTTGTCTCAGATTTTTCCCAGCTTGCAATGCGGCCGAGACCTGACATCACTAGTCAGCTGATGACAGGGAGCCTGTCTGCTTCAATGGGTGGAGGGATCAATCTTCAACTAATGCAACAGCTGTAGGCACCCTGATTGAAAACCGCAGGTCTTTTGAATGGATGCAGCTCATTTATGGAATGGCTGATGTGTGGGAGGGAGGAAAATGGAAACATGGGATTTGTAGGCAAACAAGAAAACTGAAAACAGGAAATACCGATTCACAGAAAGCTAGCCACAGTGTTATGGTAATCTCACAACATAGCCATTTAGCCCCAAGACAATCGCAGATCCTTCCTAAGCATGTCCATTACTGTGTGCCAGGTACGTACTAAAATCACCTTATGGTGGAGAACCCCTTTAACTTTTAATCTCTGGTGTTGTAGTACAGCACCTGTAAACCCCAAGAGGACATTTTTCATTTTCAAGGACCCCTGTTCCAAAAACCTGTCAGACACCTGTGGGTTGTAAATACTCACTTTACCCCTTGTAACATTCCGTGTGGGGTGTAGTTTCCAAAATGGGGTTACTTGTGTGTTTGGGGGGGCACTGTTCTGGCACCATGGGGGCTTTGTAAACACACGTGGCCTTCAATTCCAGACACATTCTCTCTCCAAAAGCCCAATGGCGCTCCTTCTCTTCTGAGCATTGTAGCTCGCCAGCAGAGCACTTTACATCCACACATGGGGTATTTCTACACATTTTGGGGGGCTTTTTCCTATTACCCCTTGTAAAAATGAAAACATTGGGGTAACACCAGCATTTTACTGAAATAAATCTAATTTTCCATTTTCATGTCCAACTTTAACAAATATTTGTCAAACACCTGTGGGGTGTGGTTTTTAAAATGGGGTCACATGTGGGTGTTTTTTTTTCCATTTATGTCAGAACTGCTGTAACGATCAGCCACCCCTGTGCAAATCACCAGTTTATGCCTCAAATGTACATAGTGCGCTCTCACTCCTGAGCCTTGTTGTGCACCCACAGAGCACTATGGGGGACATGTATCATTTCCAGTGTATAATAGAAGTTTTTTACCCCTCTGCCTGTTGTCTAAATTTGGCGCAGCTGCGTTAAATTTATCATTCTTGTGCAGCTACTTTCTTGAATTGCGTTTAAATTTAGAATTCTCCTCAGAGCATAAATTTACACCGCAGCTCTATTTAGTAGGAGCTTTGTCTGCAGCGGATCTGCTCCTAAACAGTAAGTGTGTCCTCGTTATTAGTTTTAGAATTTTTTTCTTCATTATGTAGAGTTTTAATCTCACAATAATACCACTTTTTGCACCCAATTATAACACATCAATTATACCAATGTCCTTATTCTTCATTTAACATCTGTGACCCCCCTGTGCAAATCACCTCAAATGTACATGGTGCACTCTACCTTATGGGCCTTGTTGTGCGCCCGCAGAGCACTTTGCGCCCACATATGTGGTATCTCCGTACTCTGGCTAAATTGTGTCCCAAAAAATGGGGATCTTTTTTCCCATTTACCTCTTGTGAAAATGTAAAGTATGCGGCAACACCTGCATGTCAGTGTAAATAATTTTATTTTTATACACTAACATACTGGTGTAGACTCCAACTGTTCCTTTTCATAATGGGTAAAAGGAGAAAAAGCCCCCCAAAATCTGTAAGGCAATTTCTCCCGAGTACGGCGATACCCCATATGTGACCCTAAAATGTTGCCTTGAAATACGCCAGGGCTCCAAAGTGAGAGCGCCATGCGCATTTGAGGCCTAAATTAGGGTTTTGCATAGGGGTGGACATAGGGGTATTCTATGCCAGTGTTTCACAAACAGGGTGCCTCCAGCTGTTGCAAAACTCCCAACATGCCTGGACAGTCAATGGCTGTCCGGCAATACTGGGAGTTGTTGTTTTGCAACAGCTGGAGGCTCCATTTTGGAAACAGTGCCGTACCAGACGTTGTTCATATTTATTGGGGAGGGGAGGGGGGCTGTGTAGCGGTATGTGTATATGTAGTGTTTTTTACTTATTTTATTTAAGTGTAGTGTAGTGTAGTGTTTTTAGGGTACAGTCACACGGGCGGGGGTTGACAGCGAGTTTGCTGCATCTCAATCTTGCAGCACTCCCTGTAAACCTCCGCCCATGTGAGTGTACCCTGTCCTTTCACATTGGGGGGAGGGGGGGAAACATCCAGCTGTTGCAAAACTACAACTCCGAGCATGCATGGCTGTCCGTGCATGCTGGGAGTTGTAGTTTTGCAACAGCTGGAGGCACACTGGTTGCGAAACACGCAACCAGTGTGCCTTCAGCTGTTGCAAAAACTTCAAATCTCAGCATGCAGTGACAGCAGAAGAACATGCTGGAACTTGTAGTTATGCAACAGCTGGAGGCATACTGCTACAACTCCCAGCATGCCCTTTGGCAGTCCGTGCATGCTGAGGGTTGTAGTTATGCAACAGCTGAAGGCACACTGGTTGCAAAACACTTGAAAGTTTTTTACTTAACTTAGTGTTTCCAAACCAGTGTGCCTCCAGCTGTTGCACAACTTCAATTTCCAGCATGCATGGTCTGTCAGTACATGCTGGGCGTTATAGTTTGGAGGCACAGCTGGAGGCACACGGGTTGGGAAAAAGAGTTAGGAAACGAACAATGTTTCCCAACTAGTGTGCCTCCAGCTGTTGCAAAACTATAATTCCCAGCATGGCCAGACATGCTGGAAGTTGTATTTCGGCAATATCTGAAGGGTCAGATGTTGATGAACTACAACTCCCAGCATGCTTGGGCAGTCTGGGCATGCTGGGAGTTGTAGTTTTGCAACAGCTGGAGGTCCGCAGTTTGTAGACCACTGTATAATGGTCTCCAATCTGTGGTCTTTCAGATGTTACAGAACTACAACTCCCAGCATGCCTCGACAGAGTGAGCATGCTGAGATTTGTAATTTTGGAACATCTGGAAGAGCACAGATTGGAGACCATTATACAGTGGTCTCCAAACTGTGGCCCTCCAGATGTTGCAAAACTACAACTCCCAGCATGCCCAGAAAGCCAAAGGCTGTCTGGACTTGCTGGGAGTTGCAGTTTTGAAACTCCCAGAGGCAGCAGTGAGATCGCTTTACGGCGATCTCACTGCTGCCAATGAAGATGCCGCCCTGCTGCTACAAACTCACCGAGGGGAAGCACCACCCCCGGGACCGCCTGGAGGACGCCGCTCGCACCGGGACCGCTCATGACACTGCATGGCCGGGTAAGTGACGCCGGGGGACGGGTAAGGGACACTTAGCAGAGCGGTGTGTGTCCCGATCCCCGTGATCCGAACTCACACACCGCGCTGCTAAGTATTCTCATAGCGAAACGCTGCTATCAGCTGGTCAGATTTGACTAGCTGATAACAGCGATCGCTGGGGGGGGGGGGGGGGGGAATGAAACCCCCCCGTGGTCATATGGTAAGATGGCTGGCTATCTTACCGGGCGCTGGGGAAAAGTATAATGGAAAGCAGTAAATTGTAAAAATAAAAGGAGAATGATCTACAGTGTTAAGTGGATTACAAAGCTATTTTAATGTGACGGATCTTCTTCAATGATAAGTTATCAAACATTTCCTATGTAAATGTATTAAATTGTTGGATCATAAAATAACAATATCCAAGTGATCTAATGAATAACTGAACTGTAAACAAATATTCTATATGCAAATTATTTAAAAAGTGCTTTGGAATAACCAAGGAGTAAAAATATAAAGCAAACCAAATGAGGAATAGAGATAGGAAAGTAAAAACATTCTGGTGGTTCCTTCAGAAATAGAAAGGATTTCGCTACGTGCAGTTAAAGTTGTTTATATTTATGGGGAAAAAGACGCACTTGCCTCAAAATTTTTGGTGCAAAGGAAAAGAACGCAGGTAATAAATCCATGTGTACTATAGATGCCACTCCAAGGTACCCTGATTCAGCCACATCTGGAGGACATGCTCTACCAAAACGTGCGCAAAAAAATGCGCAAAAAAAAAGGGCTTGCGCAAAATTTTGCGCAAAAAAATACACACAAAACAGGGGTAAAATCTTTGATACATGTCCCCCTATATGTCCACATATGGGGTATTTCTGTACTCAGAAGAAATAGTGTTACAAACATGCTGGAGTAGACCCCAACTTTACCTATCCATAAGGGGTAAAAGGAGAAAAAGACCCAAAATTTGTAACACATTTTCTTCCGAATACGGAAATACCCCATATGTGGCCCTAAACTGTTGCCTCAAAATACGTCAGGGCTCCAGAGTGAGAGAGCGTCATGCGCATTTAAGGCATAAATGAATTTTCATAAGGGTGGACCCGGATGCCAGCATAGCGCTTGCCTCTGTTAAGGATGGGTTAATGTGTGGCCTTAAACTGTGAGTGACTACCGCTGTACTATTTTGCCGAGTGTCGACGTAAGCAAATTCACACAGGGCCAGGTTGGTATAAATTCCCTCCTCAGTCTTGACTCCAGGGAGTTCTGTTTATTATCCGGAAATCACATTAGTTTTTACAATCTGACATGAAGGGTAAAACTATGCATGGTTCTGTATGCTGATTGGTCATTTGAGCGTGGCGTAGCATAAGTCATTTATGTTACAAGCCCTCTAGCTTGAGATTTCTCCATCCTTCCACAAAGCCCATTGTTTAGACTTCTTGTATCCATAGTCTCCATCTCAAGGTTCTAGTCTTGATTACGGTCAAAGAGCAGCTCAGTAGGGGCTCATTAGGGTTAGAGGTTGAACATGATGGACTCTGGTCTTTTTTTCAACCTTATGAACTACGTTAATATGTTTTGGAAATAGTGCCATACAAGACATTTTTCATTTTTATTGGGGGGGGGGGGGGTCGTTGGTTTAGTGTTTTTAGGGTACGGTCACACCGTCGGGTTCACAGCGAGTTTCCTGCTTGAAGTTTGAGCTGTGGCGGAAACATGAAGATTGTAACTCGCTGTAAACCTGACCGTGTGATTGTACCCTGTATATTCACATGGGGGGGGGAGCAAACCTTCAGCTGTTGCAAAACTACAACTCCCAGCATGCACTAACAGACCATGGATGCTGGGAGTTGTTGTGCAACAGCTGGAGGCACAATGGTTGGGAAACACTGAGTTAGGTAACAGATTACAGCAGTGTTTCTGCACCAGTGTACCTCCAGCTGTTGCAAAACTACAACTCCCAGCATGCACGGTCTGTCAGCAGATGCTGGGAGTTATAGTTTTGCAACAGCTGAAGGGACACGGGTTGGGAAACATTGAGTTAGGAAATAGACCCTGTTTCCCAACCATTGTGTCTCCAGTTGTTGAAAAACTCCAACTCCCAGCATGCACAGACAGTCACTGCTACCACTGTCTCCGCCACCGACGTTCGCTGCCTCAGCTACTCCCGATCCTCTGCCACACTTGTTCCTGCTGCCAGGCCCCCTGCCACTTTGTTGTTGGTGGAGGTAGAAGTTTTTTGTAGATCATTTTGGTTGGTCATTTTTGTACCCTGTGGCAATTTTTTCACTGCCTTCAGGTACCACTCCATGGGTCAGATGCAGAGCGCCTGGCCCACAGAGTGTAGTGACGTAATGAGTGATGCATATACATGATGCAGAGCATCACTACTTACCTCCACTGGCTGTATAGTATACAGGGGTGCATAGTGTACTCATGTATACTATACAGTACTGTACAGTAAACCCCCGCTGAGCAGTTCTGGGTTAAGTCTTTGTGTGCTATCCTGTATATACAGTCTATAGATGACTGTATATACAGTAGGCAAACGGCAGCAATTGGAGGCTCCCTGTTTAGGAACACCCCAGGAGAGAGCACTAGAGATGAGCGAACTTACAGTTAATTCGATTCGTAACGAACTTCTCAACTCGGCGGTTGCTGACTTTTCCTGCATAAATTAGTTCAGCTTTCAGGTGCTCCGGTGGGCTGGAAAAGGTGGATCCAGTCCTAAGAGACTCTTTCCTAGGACTGTATCCACCTTTTCCAGCCCACCGGAGCACCGGAAAGCTGAACTAATTTATGCAGGAAAAGTCAGCAACCGCTGAGCCGAGAAGTTCATTACGAATCAAATTTACTGTAAGTTCGCTCATCTCTAGAGAGCACCAAAAATGTACTAACTTTTTTTTCCCTATCATTTCAGATTCAGTGGATTGCGACCATGAACAGCGCTTTTTTTTTTAAATGACAATAAAAGGGCTAACGAGGGCTGTGGGGGAGTATTTTTTTTTATAATTGTATTTTCAGGCTTATTAGTGGCAGCCGTCTGGTAGACAGATCCCATTACTAAGCCGGGGCTTAGTACTAACCTCCAATTATTACCCCAGTACCCACCGCTACAGGGGTGCTGGGAAGAATAGATACCAACAGGCCCAAAGCATCAAAAAATGGTGCTCCTGGACCTAGGTGGTAACAGGTTGGCGTTATTTAGGCTGGGGAGGACCAGTAACAATGGTGCTCGCCCATCCTGGTAACATCTGTTGCTGCTTGGTTGGTATCTGCCTGATACTGAAAATAAGGGGAAACAACAAAAAACAAAAACGCATAGGGTTCCCCATACTTTCAGTATCAGCCAGATACCTACCAAGCAACAACAGATGTTACCAGGGTGGGCGAGGACCATTGTTACTGGCCCTCCCCAGCCTAAAAAATTCATACCTGTTACCGCCTAGGCCCTGGAGCGCCATTTTCTGACACTCTGGGCCTGTTGGTACCGGTTCTTCCCAGTACCCCTGTGGCGGTGGGTACCGGGGTAATAATTGGATGTTAGTGCTAGCTGATTTTGGGGCTAACGCTGAGTAATGGATTCTGTCTACAAGACAGCTTCCACTACTAAGCCTGAAAGTTCAGTTATTAAAAACACGACACATTGTAAGAATTTTTTTTTTAACTCCCCACAGCCCTTGTTAACCATTTTATTGAAATAAAAAAAAAAAAACGCGGGTCATCGTCGCAGTCCTCCGCATTCACGTATCTGAAATGGAAAACAAGAAATAGAGGTTAGTACATTTTTTGCGCTCTCCCCTGGAGAGAGCGCACATAATGCAGCATGTTTCTAAACAGGGAGCCTCCAATTGTTGCTAAACTACAATTCAAATCATGGGGGGCTGTAGTTAAGCAACAGCTGGAGTCTCCCTGTTTGGGAACAAACTGCCAGAAAGGCTCTGTTCCCATTATGCAAAACTCATGATGTGAACAGAGTCAGGCCTGGACTGTGTAGCTCCGCCCTCTAATTATGTCATCAATAGGGGCAGGGCAGTGAAGGTCGCAGGGGGTCTCAGGCATGAGACCCCCTTTTCGATCTGTCCCTCTGCCCTTGGACTACTATTCCCATCATGGGACAGATGGGAGTAGTACCGCACCGCTGAGGGATGGCACTTGCACAACTTTTTAGGACTACTACTCCCATCATGGACAGACTGCCCATAATGGGAGTTAGAGTCCAGGGGCCGATCGCAACAAGTCATTCTCCAGAGAGCCACTGCAATCAGTATTTATTAACTGTACAAACCAGCAGTACATGTGGCTCCACTGCGCTCCCCACCAGCTCCTGTATGGGAGATGGGAGCTCTGATTGGTGGACAGCGTATACAGGAGCTGGCGGGGAGCGCAGTGGAGCCGCATGTGCCGCCAGCTTGGACAGTTAATAAATGCGGATCGTAGCGTGTCTCTGGAGAATGACCTGCTGCCATCGGCCCCTGTACTATAACTCCCATTATGGGCAGTCTGTCCATGATGGGAGTAGTAGTCCTAACTGTTCCAAGAGTCCTGCAGCCGGGGGGGATGTGCAAGTGCCATCCCTCAGCCATCATGTTCCATGATGAGAGTAGTTGTAGTTTAGCAGTGTTGAGGGACGGCTCCTGCATCCCCCGGCTGTCTCGGTAGAACACTTTCCTACGTGTCCTTTTTGTATTTTTGCAGTATAAAAAAACTTATTTGGGAAAACAAAAAAATGCGTCAAAACAAAAAAATGCACATGATAAATTAGTATCCACTGCAAAATGCCGTCCACAATACACACAAAAAAAATCAAGTGCTTGCTTTTTGCTCTATCAAAAAAGACACAAAAAAGATGCAAAATAACTCACTGCGCAAAAAATTTGCACTACATATAGAAAAGAAAAATCTTCTCCCACCAATGATAAACTTCCCCCTTAGGGTAGGTTCACACGAGAGGATTTACAGGGTATTTTACGCTGCGGATCCGCTGGTGAAGGCCGCTCTATGCTGTCTTTACATGTGCCTGCTCGTAGAGGCGTACTCGCACATGGCAGCCGCTCTCCCTGCTCTGAGCTAGGCAGAGAGCTCCCGCGATGTGCGAGTATATTGCAGTGCGTCTGCTCGTAGCGGCGTATGCAGCGATGTGCGCGTATATTGCAGTGCCTCTGCTCGTAGCGGCGTATGCAGCGATGTGCGAGTATACTGCAGTGCGTCTGCTCGTAGCGGTGTATGTAGCGATGTGCGAGTATACTGCTGCGTGTCTGCTCGTAGCAGCGTATGCAGCAATGTGCGAGTATACTGCAGTGCGTCTGCTCGTAGCGGCGTATGCAGCGATGTGCGAGTATACTGCAATGTGTCTGCTCGTAGCGGCGTATGCAGCGATGTGCGAGTATACTGCAGTGCGTCTGCTCGTAGCGGTGTATGCAGCGATGTGTGAGTATACTGCAGTGTGTCTTGCTCGTAGCGGCGTATGCAGCGATGTGCGAGTATACTGCAGTGCGTACTCCGGTGGAAAACTTTAATTTTTTAATCAACTGGTGGCAGAAAGTTAAGCAGATTTGTAAATTACTTCTATTAAAAAATCTTAATCCTTCCAGTACTTATTAGCTGCTGAATACTACAGAGGTAATTCTTATCTTTTTGGAACACAGTGCTCTCTATTGACATCACAAGCACAGTGCTCTCTGCTGACATCTCTGTCCATTTTAGGAACTGTCCAGAGCAGCATATGTTTTCTATGGGGATTTTCTCCTACTCTGGACAGTTCCTAAAATGGACAGAGAATGTGAGCAGAGAGCACTGTGCTCATGATGTCAGCAGAGAGCTCTGTGTTCCAAAAAGAAAATAATTTCCTCTGCACTTCTATTAAAAAATCTTAATCCTTCCAGTACTTATTCCAATACTACAGAGGAAATTATTTTCTTTTTGGGAACACAGAGCTCTCTGCTGACATCATGAGCACAGTGCTCTCTGCTGACATCTCTGTCCATTTTAGGAACTGTCCAGAGCAGCATATGTTTTCTATGGGGATTTTCTCCTACTCTGGACAGTTCCTAAAATGGACAGAGATGTGAGCAGAGAGCACTGTGCTCATGATGTCAGCAGAGAGCTCTGTGTTCCAAAAAGAAAATAATTTCCTCTGTAGTATTGGAATAAGTACTGGAAGGATTAAGATTTTTTAATAGAAGTCATTTACAAATCTGTTTAACTTTCTGGCACCAGTTCATTAAAAAAAAAAAAAATTAAAAAAAAAGTTTTAGGAGTTATAGGAACCGATCTGGAGTCTGCAAGAAGAACAGTTGATATCCCCAGAGGCTTATGAGTGGCTTGCTGTAATGCTCTGCAGGGGGGGATGCTGCTGTAATGCTCTGCAGGGGGGGATGCTGCTGTAATGCTCTGCAGGGGGGGGATGCTGCTGTAATGCTCTGCAGGGGGGTGCTGCTGCTGTAATGCTCTGCAGGGGGGTGGGTGCTGCTGTAATGCTCTGCAGGGGGGTGGGTGCTGCTGTAATGCTCTGCAGGGGGGGATGCTGCTGTAATGCTCTGCAGGGGGATGCTGCTGTAACGCTCTGCAGGGGGGATGCTGCTGTAATGCTCTGCAGGGGGGATGCTGCTGTAATGCTCTGCAGGGGGGTGGGTGCTGCTGTAATGCTCTGCAGGGGGGGGATGCTGCTGTAATGCTCTGCAGGGGGGATGCTGCTGTAATGCTCTGCAGGGGGGGATGCTGCTGTAATGCTCTGCAGGGGGGGATGCTGCTGTAATGCTCTGCAGTCGGGGATGCTGCTGTAATGCTCTGCAGTCGGGGATGCTGCTGTAATGCTCTGCAGTCGGGGATGCTGCTGTAATGCTCTGCAGTCGGGGATGCTGCTGTAATGCTCTGCAGTCGGGGATGCTGCTGTAATGCTCTGCAGGGGGGGATGCTGCTGTAATGCTCTGCAGGGGGGGATGCTGCTGTAATGCTCTGCAGGGGGGATGCTGCTGTAATGCTCTGCAGGGGGGGATGCTGCTGTAATGCTCTGCAGGGGGGGATGCTGCTGTAATGCTCTGCAGGAGGGGATGCTGCTGTAATGCTCTGCAGGAGGGGATGCTGCTGTAATGCTCTGCAGGGGGGGGGTTGCTGTAATGCTCTGCAAAGGGGCGTTGCTGTAATGCTCTGCAAAGGGGAGGGGGGTTGCTGTAATGCTCTGCATAGGGGGGGGTTGCTGTAATGCTCTGCAGGAGGGGGTTGCTGAAATGCTCTGCAGGATGGGGGTTGCTGTAATGCTCTGCAGGGGGGTTGCTGTAATGCTCTGCAGGGGGGGGTGCTGTAATGCTCTGCAGGGGGGGTTGCAGTAATGCTCTGCAGGGGGGATGCTGTAATGCTCTGCAGGGGGGGTTGCTGTAATGCTCTGCAGGGGGGTTGCTGTAATGCTCTGCAGGGGGGTTGCTGTAATGCTCTGCAGGGGGGTTGCTGTAATGCTCTGCAGGGGGGTTGCTGTAATGCTCTGCAGGGGGGGGGTTTGCTGTAATGCTCTGCAGGGGGGGGGTTGCTGTAATGCTCTGCAGGGGGGGGTTGCTGTAATGCTCTGCAGGGTGGGGTTGCTGACGATTACAGCAGCCCCCTCCTCTCCTGCAGAGCATTACAGCAGCCCCCCCTCCTCTCCTGCAGAGCATTACAGCAGCCCCCCCCTCTCCTGCAGAGCATTACAGCAGCCCCCCCCTCCTCTCCTGCAGAGCATTACAGCAGGCCCCCCTCCTGCAGAGCATTACAGCAGCCCCCCCTCTCCTGCAGAGCATTACAGCAGCCCCCCCCTCCTCTCCTGCAGAGCATTACAGCAGGCCCCCCCCTCCTGCAGAGCATTACAGCAGCCCCCCCTCCTCTCCTGCAGAGCATTACAGCAGCCCCCTCCTCTCCTGCAGAGCATTACAGCAGCCCCTCTCTCCTGCAGGGCATTACAGCAGCCCCTCTCTCCTGCAGAGCATTACAGCAGCCCCTCTCTCCTGCAGAGCATTACAGCAGCCCCCCTCCTCTCCTGCAGAGCATTACAGCAGCCCCCCTCCTCTCCTGCAGAGCATTACAGCAGCCCCCTCCTCTCCTGCAGAGCATTACAGCAGCCCCCTCCTCTCTCCTGCAGAGCATTACAGCAGCCCCCCTCCTCTCCTGCAGAGCATTACAGCAACAACACATAAGCCTCTGGGGATATGATCTGTGCTTCTTGCAGACTCCAGACCGGCTCTATAGTATTACTTGGCACCTGCAGAGTATTACTAGGCCCCCTGCAGAGTATTACTCGGCCCCTGCAGAGTATTACTCGGCCCCTGCAGAGTATTACTCGGCCCCTGCAGAGTATTACTTGGCCCCCTGCAGAGTATTACTTGGCCCCCTGCAGACTATTACTTGGCCCCTGCAGACTATTACTTGGTCCCCCTGCAGAGTATTACTAGGCCCCCCTGCAGAGTATTACTCGGCCCCTGCAGAGTATTACTCGGCCCCTGGAGAGTATTACTCGGCCCCTGCAGAGTATTACTTGGCCCCCTGCAGACTATTACTTGGTCCCTGCAGACTATTACTTGGCCCCTGCAGAGTATTACTTGGCCCCTGCAGACTATTACTTGCCCCCTGCAGAGTATTACTCGGCCCGCTGCAGAGCATTACTTGGCCACTGCAGAGTATTACTAGGCCCCCTGCAGAGCATTACTTGGCCACTGCAGAGTATTACTTGGCCCCTGCAGACTATTACTTGGCCCCTGCAGACTATTACTCGGCCCCTGCAGACTATTACTTGGCCCCTGCAGACTATTACTCGGTCCCTGCAGAGTATTACTTGGCCCCTGCAGACTATTACTTGGCCCCTGCAGACTATTACTTGGCCCCTGCAGACTATTACCTCCCCCGATAATAAAGGTTCTGTCTTCTCACCAGCAAATCACTCATAACCGCCAAATCTATTGTTCTTCTACAGACACCACACTGGCTCCGCCTACTCCAGTCTGGTCACATGGCTGGTCACATGGTCATGACATCATCGCAGGTCCTTTAGCTGCCTAGGAAATAGTATCTACCATTCAGGTATGTGTGTTCTCTCCCTGTCAGGATTATTGGGGATGTTTATTATTAACCCCTTAATGACACAGTGTACATTTATGCCCAGTGCGAGCTAATGCCTGTCAGCTGAGACGATAGCCAGAAAGGTGACCCTGCTGGGACATTATACAGTAATGGAGGGGTCTGGTGATGACTGGAGAGGTGACACTGCTGGACATTATACAGTAATGGAGGGGTCTGGTGATGACTGGAGAGGTGACACTGCTGGGACATTATACAGTAATGGAGGGGTCTGGTGAGGACTGGAGAGGTGACACTGCTGGGACATTATGCAGTAATGGAGGGGTCTGGTGATGACTGGAGAGGTGACACTGCTGGGACATTATGCAGTAATGGAGGGGTCTGGTGATGACTGGAGAGGTGACACTGCTGGACATTATACAGTAATGGAGGGGTCTGGTGATGACTGGAGAGGTGACACTGCTGGGACATTATACAGTAATGGAGGGGTCTGGTGATGACTGGAGAGGTGACACTGCTGGTACATTATACAGTAATGGAGGGGTCTGGTGATGACTGGAGAGGTGACACTGCAGGGACATTATACAGTAATGGAGGGGTCTGGTGATGACTGGAGAGGTGACACTGCTGGGACATTATACAGTAATGGAGGGGTCTGGTGATGACTGGAGAGGTGACACTGCTGGGACATTATACAGTAATGGAGGGGTCTGGTGATGACTGGAGAGGTGACACTGCAGGGACATTATACAGTAATGGAGGGGTCTGGTGATGACTGGAGAGGTGACACTGCTGAGACATTATACAGTAATGGAGGGGTCTGGTGATGACTGGAGAGGTGACACTGCTGGGAATGCTGGGACATAATACAGTAATGGAGGGGTCTGGTGATGACTGGAGAGGTGACACTGCTGGGACATTATACAGTAATGGAGGGGTCTGGTGATGACTGGAGAGGTGACACTGCTGGGACATTATACAGTAATGGAGGGAGTCTGGTGATGACTGGAGAGGTGACACTGCTGGGACATTATACAGTAATGGAGGGGTCTGGTGATGACTGGAGAGGTGACACTGCTGGGACATTATACAGTAATGGAGGGGTCTGGTGATGACTGGAGAGGTGACACTGCTGGGACATTATACAGTAATGGAGGGGTCTGGTGATGACTGGAGAGGTGACACTGCTGGGACATTATACAGTAATGGAGGGGTCTGGTGATGGCTGGAGAGGTGACACTGCTGGGAATGCTGGGACATTATACAGTAATGGAGGGGTCTGGTGATGACTGGAGAGGTGACACTGCTGGGACATTATACAGTAATGGAGGGGTCTGGTGATGACTGGAGAGGTGACACTGCTGGGACATTATACAGTAATGGAGGGGTCTGGTGATGACTGGAGAGGTGACACTGCTGGGACATTATACAGTAATGGAGGGGTCTGGTGATGACTGGAGAGGTGACACTGCTGGGACATTATACAGTAATGGAGGGGTCTGGTGATGACTGGAGAGGTGACACAGCGGGGACATTATACAGTAATGGAGGGGTCTGGTGATGACTGGAGAGGTGACACTGCTGGGACATTATATAGTAATGGAGGGGTCTGGTGATGACTGGAGAGGTGACACTGCTGGGGACATTATACAGTAATGGAGGGGGTCTGGTGATGACTGGAGAGGTGACCCTGCTGGGACATTATACAGTAATGGAGGGGTCTGGTGATGACTGGAGAGGTGACACTGCTGGGACATTATACTGTAATGGAGGGGTCTGGTGATGACCGGAGAGGTGACACTGCTGGGGACATTATACAGTAATGGAGGGGTCTGGTGATGACTGGAGAGGTGACACTGCTGGGAATGCTGGGACATTATACAGTAATGGAGAGGTCTGGTGATGACTGGAGAGATGACACTGCTGGGACATTATACAGTAATGGAGGGTTCTGGTGATGACTGGAGAGGTGACACTGCTGGGACATTATACAGTAATGGAGGGTTCTGGTGATGACTGGGAGAGGTGACACTGCTGGGAATGCTGGGGACATTATACAGTAATGGAGGGGTCTGGTGATGACTGGAGAGGTGACACTGCTGGGACATTATACAGTAATGGAGGGGTCTGGTGATGACTGGAGAGGTGACACTGCTGGGACATTATACAGTAATGGAGGGGTCTGGTGATGACTGGAGAGGTGACACTGCTGGGACATTATACAGTAATGGAGGGGTCTGGTGATGACTGGAGAGGTGACACTGCTGGGGACATTATACAGTAATGGAGGGGTCTGGTGATGACTGGAGAGGTGACACTGCTGGGACATTATACAGTAATGGAGGGGTCTGGTGATGACTGGAGAGGTGACACTGCTGGGACATTATACAGTAATGGAGGGGTCTGGTGATGACTGGAGAGGTGACACTGCTGGGAAATTATACAGTAATGGAGGGGTCTGGTGATGACTGGAGAGGTGACACTGCTGGGACATTATACAGTAATGGAGGGGTCTGGTGATGACTGGAGAGGTGACACTGCTGGGACATTATACAGTAATGGAGGTGTCTGGTGATGACTGGAGAGGTGACCCTGCTGGGAAATTATACAGTAATGGAGGGGTCTGGTGATGACTGGAGAGGTGACACTGCTGGGAAATTATACAGTAATGGAGGGGTCTGGTGATGACTGGAGAGGTGACACTGCTGGGACATTATACAGTAATGGAGGGGTCTGGTGATGACTGGAGAGGTGACACTGCTGGGATATTATACAGTAATGGAGGGGTCTGGTGATGACTGGAGAGGTGACACTGCTGGGACATTGTACAGTAATGGAGGGGTCTGGTGATGACTGGAGAGGTGACACTGCTGGGACATTATACAGTAATGGAGGGGTCTGGTGATGACTGGAGAGGTGACACTGCTGGGACATTATACAGTAATGGAGGGGACTGGTGATGACTGGAGAGGTGACACTGCTGGGACATTATACAGTAATGGAGGGGGACTGGTGATGACTGGAGAGGTGACACTGCTGGGACATTATACAGTAATGGAGGGGTCCTGGTGATGACTGGAGAGGTGACACTGCTGGGACATTATACCAGTAATGGAGGGTCTGGTGATGACTGGAGAGGTGACACTGCTGGGACATTATACAGTAATGGAGGGGTCTGGTGATGACTGGAGAGGTGACACTGCTGGGACATTATACAGTAATGGAGGGGTCTGGTGATGACTGGAGAGGTGACACTGCTGGGACATTATACAGTAATGGAGGGGTCTGGTGATGACTGGAGAGGTGACACTGCTGGGAATGCTGGGACATTATACAGTAATGGAGGGGTCTGGTGATGACTGGAGAGGTGACACTTGCTGGGGACATTATACAGTAATGGAGGGTCTGGTGATGACTGGAGAGGTGACATTGCTGGGACATTATACAGTAATGGAGGGGTCTGGTGATGACTGGAGAGGTGACACTGCTGGGACATTATACAGTAATGGAGGGGTCTGGTGATGACTGGAGAGGTGACACTGCTGGGACATTATACAGTAATGGAGGGGTCTGGTGATGACTGGAGAGGTGACACTGCTGGGACATTATACAGTAATGGAGGGGTCTGGTGATGACTGGAGAGGTGACACTGCTGGCACATTATACAGTAATGGAGGGGTCTGGTGATGACTGGAGAGGTGACACTGCTCGGACATTATACACTAATGGAGGGGTCTGGTGATGACTGGAGAGGTGACACTGCTGGGACATTATACAGTAATGGAGGGGTCTGGTGATGACTGGAGAGGTGACACTGCTGGGATATTATACAGTAATGGAGGGGTCTGGTGATGACTGGAGAGGTGACACTGCTGGGACATTGTACAGTAATGGAGGGGTCTGGTGATGACTGGAGAGGTGACACTGCTGGGACATTATACAGTAATGGAGGGGTCTGGTGATGACTGGAGAGGTGACACTGCTGGGACATTATACAGTAATGGAGGGGACTGGTGATGACTGGAGAGGTGACACTGCTGGGACATTATACAGTAATGGAGGGGACTGGTGATGACTGGAGAGGTGACACTGCTGGGACATTATACAGTAATGGAGGGGTCTGGTGATGACTGGAGAGGTGACACTGCTGGGAATGCTGGGACATTATACAGTAATGGGAGGGGTCTGGTGATGACTGGAGAGGTGACACTGCTGGGACATTATACAGTAATGGAGGGGTCTGGTGATGACTGGAGAGGTGACACTGCTGGGACATTATACAGTAATGGAGGGGTCTGGTGATGACTGGAGAGGTGACACTGCTGGGACATTATACAGTAATGGAGGGGTCTGGTGATGACTGGAGAGGTGACACTGCTGGGACATTATACAGTAATGGAGGGGTCTGGTGATGACTGGAGAGGTGACACTGCTGGGAATTGCTGGGACATTATACAGTAATGGAGGGGTCTGGTGATGACTGGAGAGGTGACACTGCTGGGACATTATACAGTAATGGAGGGTCTGGTGATGACTGGAGAGGTGACACTGCTGGGACATTATACAGTAATGGAAGGGGTCTGGTGATGACTGGAGAGGTGACACTGCTGGGACATTATACAGTAATGGAGGGGTCTGGTGATGACTGGAGAGGTGACATTGCTGGGACATTATACAGTAATGGAGGGGTCTGGTGATGACTGGAGAGGTTGACACTGCTGGGACATTATACAGTAATGGAGGGGTCTGGTGATGACTGGAGAGGTGACACTGCTGGGACATTATACAGTAATGGAGGGGTCTGGTGATGACTGGAGAGGTGACACTGCTGGGACATTATACAGTAATGGAGGGGTCTGGTGATGACTGGAGAGGTGACACTGCTGGCACATTATACAGTAATGGAGGGGTCTGGTGATGACTGGAGAGGTGACACTGCTGGGGACATTATACAGTAATGGAGGGGTCTGGTGATGACTGGAGAGGTGACACTGCTGGGACATTATACAGTAATGGAGGGGTCTGGTGATGACTGGAGAGGTGACACTGCTGGCACATTATACAGTAATGGAGGGGTCTGGTGATGACTGGAGAGGTGACACTGCTGGGACATTATACAGTAATGGAGGGGTCTGGTGATGACTGGAGAGGTGACACTGCTGGGACATTATACAGTAATGGAGGGGTCTGGTGATGACTGGAGAGGTGACACTGCTGGGACATTATACAGTAATGGAGGAGTCTGGTGATGACTGGAGAGGTGACACTGCTGGGAATGCTGGGACATTATACAGTAATGGAGGGGGTCTAGTAGATGACTGGAGAGGTGACACTGCTGGGACATTATACAGTAATGGAGGGGTCTGGTGATGACTGGAGAGGTGACCCTGCTGGGACATTATACAGTAATGGAGGGGTCTGGTGATGACTGGAGAGGTGACACTGCTTGGGACATTATACAGTAATGGAGGGGTCTGGTGATGACTGGAGAGGTGACACTGCTGGGACATTATACAGTAATGGAGGGTCTGGTGATGACTGGAGAGGTGACACTGCTGGGACATTATACAGTAATGGAGGGGTCTGGTGATGACTGGAGAGGTGACACTGCTGGGACATTATACAGTAATGGAGGGGTCTGGTGATGACTGGAGAGGTGACACTGCTGAATGCTGGGACATTATACAGTAATGGAGGGGGTCTGGTGATGACTGGAGAGGTGACACTGCTGGGACATTATACAGTAATGAGGGGTCTGGTGATGACTGGAGAGGTGACACTGCTGGGGACATTATACAGTAATGGAGGGGGTCTGGTGATGACTGGAGAGGTGACACTGCTGGGACATTATACAGTAATGGAGGGGTCTGGTGATGACTGGAGAGGTGACACTGCTGGGACATTATACAGTAATGGAGGGGTCTGGTGATGACTGGAGAGGTGACACTGCTGGATGCTGGGACATTATACAGTAATGGAGGGGTCTGGTGATGACTGGAGAGGTGACACTGCTGGGACATTATAGCAGTAATGGAGGGTCTGGTGATGACTGGAGAGGTGACACTGCTGGGACATTATACAGTAATGGAAGGGGTCTGGTGATGACTGGAGAGGTGACACTGCTGGGACATTATACAGTAATGGAGGGGTCTGGTGATGACTGGAGAGGTGACA